>NC_065524.1:8054916-8242200 GCF_006386435.1 Epinephelus moara
AACTCGTGTCTGCGCAAGGCTTTTTGTCCCTGCGAGGCCACCGTCATTTACCCGACGGGAGGGGTGAGCGAGTGAGCCCTGCAATCTAGAATTTGACCACTGATGTCACTGTTTTCAGTGGTTTTCAACCCATTTTACACAGTGGCCCTTTAAATATGCATAACATAAATTGTAAACATTTTACGAAAAGGTGAATCGCTTATATCGTTAAATAATGAGCAATAACAAACCATGAACTTTGTCTTCAGTCACACCTAAATCACATAACAAAAGAGCCTTCTTTCTTTAGGGAGGCCATTAAACCTTCTTGTTTCTAGCAGCTGTGGACTGAAATGTAACTGTGTTGTGTGCACACAGAGATCTTTTTGACCTTCAGTTAAATTCTGCTTCACATAAGGCTCTATACTGTAGCTGCTTTTAACAAGACAATATGGTTATAGTAGTGATCCCATCATTTTTTTTTATCTCCCTGTGTCAATACTGTATGTTTCATAAAGTGTCTGCGGTGCTTAATGAGTTTCTGCCTTACCAATCCATATGTTAGCTATCACAGCAACATTCCTGTTATATTTCTGTAAGGAGTTGTCCATGTAGAACTTCAGTTATTTCAAGGACATTCTTTGAAGGGCATATATTGTGTTCATGCCACGTATCTGGTTTAATAGTGTAGGTTAGCGTTGGCAGGTACTAGAAGATGTTGCTGCCCAGGAGTTCATTAGTGAGCTGCTGACCTTATTTCCCATGTGGATGATATTTAATATCAACTGTCTATTTCTGTATGGAGCTAAGTTTAAAGGTTGAGGCTTCAATAAAATATATTGGTCTGCAACATTCTGCATCTCAGCATATTCGCCTGTAAACAAACGTAAACACCAGTCACGCCCGGTTGTCACCTTGTGTATTCTTAACATTGACAGTGACTGAAATTAAATTGTGTTTATGTGTATATCATGCACGCTGAATGAATATGAATGAAAATAAACATATTCAATGGTATAGTATTACATCAGTCTATTTGCAGAGGACTGCAGTCTGGCCAGCAAGTGGTTTGCTGTTCTATTTTAGGAAAGGCAAACAAATGCAAGAGCTCTTCACTCCCATGTCTCCTATCCAGTTTCCAGATACTATCTTCTATAGTACGCATGTATGATCATGCAGACAGGGATGCACACACACACACACACACACACACACACAAAGACTTCCTCCCTGTCACTGAACAACATCAATCACAGTGTGGACGTGCAAAGTGAGGATGAGGCTGTAGACGGGTGAGAGTGGCGCAGTGCAATCACAAAGCGCTCAGATGAGCTCCTAAATTAGAGCGTGTGGCCAGCGTGGACTCCCTGGGAGGGTTTGGTTAAATTACAGACCATATTTTTAGTGAAGGCTAGGCTTCATCCCTGGAACTGCCAGCAGCTGAGGACCATCACTCACACGCCTGTCTGCCCCCAGTTTGTTCAACACTAGAGCTGTTAACACTTGTGTATGTGCGTGTGTGTATGTGTGCAGCTGGTGAGCAGGAGTATAACGAAACTGTTTCCTAGAAACAGTTTACTGGTTTATTGCTTTGTGTGTGTGTGTTTCAGTGTGTCTGTATGTAATTACCAGTAATAATTCAACTCAAATGTTTTGGCTGAGGAGTTTGATACTCGTTCCTCAGACTGTGTGTGTGTGTGTGTGTGTGTGTGTGTGTGTGTGTGTGTGTGTGTGTGTGTGTGTGTGTGTGTGTGTGTGTGTGTGTGTGACAGACACAGATGAGCTGAAAAGCAGAAAAGACATTGTTGGTGCCTCATGTCAGACATGTTGGTCATGCAAAAACATCACTAGACACCTCCAACAACACACACAAAACCAGATCAGCTGATTACAAGTGGACGACAACATGTCTGGAAGTAGGCTAATGGGTGAAGAGGCTGGACCTTTGTATTATTTAGTAACCCTGGAACACATGATAAACCACATGGTGTTACACACTGCACGTCGAATGTTGGATTTGCAGTAAGTGAGTGTAGTTTCAGAGGAAATGTTTCTGTTATGCAATCACTGCTGACCGTAACAAGGGCGAGATGAGGAGACATTTACAGCCAACAGAGACGGCTGATTAGTAACATAAATATTTCTTTCAAGCCTGTGTGGTGGGAAAGGTCCCATTTACACCAACACCTAAAGGTCCAATGGATAATTAGATTTTTCACAGCTGACTCATACACACTTCAGATCAGCATGAGAGCTGTCAAAAGATCACATCATATTTGGCTTGGTTTTCAGGTAAACAAACAATAACATTTCCAACTTGTAAAATGAACATGTCCACAGACATTAAGAGTGTAGGTTATGTTTCAACACTGGGAGAACACATATGACATGGGGGGGTTGGGGTTCTCCCCTAGGACATTTTAGTAATGTCCTGCATTTTGGTGAATTTCTCTGCATCAGTTTATCGTGCTAATGTCATTAAATTCATCAAAATAAAAGTCCTGTGCTACCATTATGTTTTTATTGGGGGGTGGGAGGGGGCAAATGCACATGTTTTAAATACTGAAGAGGACATGTCCCCCACGTTCCCCCGGAAATCTACACCTTTGGCAGACTTTACATATTTTAAATTCTGGGAAAGATTGTTCACAGGCAACATTATTTCAAGTTGTTGACAGTTTGAAGAGGAATTATGAAACAGATCACAGTAAACCCGTTGACTCCAAGTCATCTGCTTTAGTTTTAATCGTGTGTGTGTGTGTGTGTGTGTGTGTGTGTGTGTGTGTGTAAATTAATTAAAGCCTGTCTTCCACTGTCTTTGATTCAAACCACTCCAAAGTGCCTGAAAGTGAAAACAGATCAGTGCTAGAAATGGTCATCTGTACTGTGACATAATGGAAATGACCTTTTAGACACAAACTGTGAAATGGATCTCCATGAAATTTGGTACAGATGTACACAGTCCCTAATGACTTTATTAATATTCTGGCTTTTAATCACTCTCCTTTGAGCTCTTCCTTGGTCTCTTATATGCTCACCAAAAACCTAACTACCTAACGTTTCTGTTTGGTGCTGGGCAGGTAAGCAGCCATGTGGTCCATTGTTAAAATAGAATATTTACTTTAAAGCTGTCGCTGGTCATTTTTTTTTAAATAACTTTTTGCTGTCACTATATCCACACAGTCGTACATGAGAAGGATAATCTATAGGGGAAAAAAAAAGTTTCTCAGCCTTCTTGAATGGCCTTTTCACAAGTGAATGAAAACAACTGATGCGGCGGTCAATTATGCCAGTCAGTGTTAACGAACTGCAGTCAAATTGTCAAACTAGGCAGCGCTGATCCGGTATAAATCAAGATTCTGTTATTACATTGCCTATTGCTCATCTCAAATGTTTTCAGAAATATATTTTAGGGTACTGTTTAGCTGTAAAATCAGTAAGTTTGCTCTGGCCAGTGGGCGGAGCTTGGTGCTTTACTTGACTGTGTCCAACACTTCAGCTCGGTCACAAATGTTCTCATTTTACAGCTAAATAGTACACTAAAATATGTTTCTGAAAACATTTGAGGCAAGAAACAGGCAATGCAGTAACAGAATCTTAATTCATATTTGATAAGCATTGCCTAGTTTGACAGTTTGACTGCAGTTTGGCGACAATTCACAAAGTGGACATGATTGACAGCTGTGTTAGAGACTCCTCAGCTATGATTGGTTGTTTTCCTTCACCCACATTGGATTCTTGCAAATGCCATTAGAGTAAATGGGAGGAAGAGGAGGGACAAATTTCTTTTCATAGACTATTTATCTCAAAAAATACTTGTGTTTGTAGAGAAATTTTAACAAATATGACAGAAACTTATTTTCATAGAAGTTAACAACTGTAGATTTAATTGAGATGATATCCTCAATGCTGATCTAGGCATACTGATGAATGACAAGTTTATTTTGGCATTACTGTCTCATCCATCTCTGATCACTTACAGTAGGCTATTACACATATTCTTTTACCGTTGAGCACTGTTCATACGTCATTCATTTATTATCATAAATGGCCTGAATCAGGAGGCTTTTCCAAACTCCAACATTTTAGCAATGAGTACTAAGTTGTTGAACTCACAATGGTTACTTTTTTTGTGACCAGCTTTTTCCCATTCAGTTTAGGTACAGGAATATAACACAACAGACTGCATTAAGTTTTGGCAGTAGTTAATTAAGTAGTTAAAGTAGAAAATAAGTAGTAAATAAAGTATGAAAATATAGTGCCAAAAGTAAAAGTACTAATGATGTAGACTGGCAGCTGGTAAATGGATCTGCACTTGTATAGGGCAATTCTAGTCCAATTCTAGACCACTCAAAGCGCTCCTTACACTACGAGTCACATTCACACACACATTCATACGCTGGTGGCCGAGGCTACCATACAAGGTGCCACCTACAGTTTTTAACACACACTCACACACCGATGGAAGCATCATCGGGAGCAATTTGGGGTTCAGTAACTTGCTCAAGGATACTTCGACATGCAGACTGAAGGAGCTGAGGGTTGAACTGCTGATCTTCGATTGGTGGATGACCTGCTCTACCTCTGGGTCAAAGGTGGAGCTGGTTTTGCTTAGAATCTACACTGATAGGTAGCTTGTAAAATTCCCTCAGAGACCAGAAACACTGTACCCTTATCTTAACCTATAATAATACATCATTATCATTTATTTGTTGATCATGTTTTGTATTATTAATCTTGATATGCAAATAAACTAGTAACTTAAGTTGTCAAATATTTGTAGTGGAGTCAAAAAGTACAATATTTGCCTGAAGTGTAGTGGAGCAAAGTATAAAGTGGCAGTAAATGGAAATACTCAAGTAGAGAGGCCACAAGTACCTAAAATTGTAAAGTACTCAGGCCTAGTTACTTTCCATCACTGTACACTTCAGGGCAGTCCCACATTGTGTGCAAGTAAGACAATGGTCATATGAACCAGTTAACTATTGGCATCTTTAGTCCAAAATGACAGTTTTAGTCCCTAGATATTCCAATTTAATCAAATTCTACTTTGTTTGCTGCAAGTATTCTTTACACCCAGCTGTCGTCATCTTGTTTATTGAAAATCACATGCTGACGAACACCTGCCCGACACACGTCAGATGCCGCCAGTCTGCGACACTTCCTCTTGCTGATCTATCTTTAGTCAGTACAGGAGGCAAGAGACACGTTTCCCCCCTGCTTCCCAGCATGTAGTGTGTTTTCTCTGGGAACAGGAACCATTGCCAGACACTAACAAAAGGACTACACCCTTCCTTTCATCTTGAGGATGAAGGTAGGAGGTCAAAATAGTCATAACAACATAAGCACATTTCACTGTTGAGGAACATCCTGTGTATTGTCTTAAGCTTTTTCCATTACATGTTTGATAAAGAAATATGATGTGGTCATAAGGTCATTGGAACACACAGCTGCTGCACACTGTGGGCTGTTTGTTGGTAAAAGATGAGATTTCTTTCATCTTGATCTGACATTTTAACCCCCAGTAGGCCTACCTGATGGGGGACTGACTGAGGTTCAGTTAGGGTAAAGTATAAACAGACAGACCATTTATAGGCTGAAGTGTAAACTTACAAAATGGCTCTTAGGTCATTGAAATAAAGCACTAGCATTATGGAGCTCTGATGCTGGCAAATGTAGTAGAAGGTATCAGAAAAATGAAATACATCAATAAATGATACTGTAAATTATATTCAAAATGGTGGGTAAAAATCAATGACTTCCGACTGTGTAGCTAGCTTAACCGAAAAGAAAATGCTGGTGGCTAAACACGCTGAGCACCAACTTCCTCACCTAGCTGAAGCTAAAATCTTTATCACAACACTGCATTAGCTCCGGCGAGTAATGTTAATCACAGTTTGCACTGCTGTAGCAGCACTCACTAAACTCTTCTAACAGTAGCCCTAGCTAAAGCATTGTAGCCGGCAAGCTAACGTGAGCAAAGATAGCTAGATAACGCTACTTGGAAGTTCACAGACATCATGTCCGTGCTTTTCAAGAACCATAATTTACTTATTTAGCTTTTTTTTAACTGACTTGTCTTGTCAGAGCATAAAGGGGAGCATATGTTCCCAGGGTCCTAAGTTCCTGAATTCTGTTTACATACATCAGCCATTGTGTACATGCTTTCTTGTCATTCCCTTAAAACAGCTTTTGTTTACTCTGCATATCAGTAAAAAAAAAAAACCCATATCAGACGAAGAGCCATAAATACTCTAGATTACAGTGTTAGACTAAAACTGACTAGTAAGATTATGTGAGAAGGTTTTGAACCCCCTCACCAGGTCATTTTTCTAAACCTTAACCTGTTTGGCAATGGGAGTAGTTCAACCTTAGCCTTTTTCGAAATGGGAATTAAACCTGATCTTTGACCTCTTTTACATTACTTTTTGGATAGTTTTTTTTTATTTTATTTACTCTTCTAGTTCAATTTCTTGGGCTGTTTGGTACTCTCCTGCAAACAGAAAGAGACACTATATTTAGACAGAGACCTGTGTTATCACTTTCAGTTATGATTTTAGACCCCGAACCTTCCCCAGTTCATTTGCATCTTTTTGTGGTCATTTTGAGATTCCTCCTGGAAAATCTTGCAGTTGAAGGCCAGAGGGGCCCCTAACACTTTGGGCCCCTGCCCGGTTGGCCTGTTCAGTAATCAATCCGTGCCACAGAGGAGGTTTCAGTCAGGTCTAAGCCCTTTCTCAACTCACAGGCGCCATCTGCTGTTTGTATTGCATGACCTACTTTTCCTCTCAGCCTCATAGCAAATCTGTCACATCTGGATAGCAGAGGAATCCATGCAATGCATCTAGAACCCACTGACATTAAAATAGCCTAGTCTTATTTGTTGTAAATAAACCCAAGGTAATTTCTTGAATAAAAAAAAGAGAGAAAGAAAGAAAGAAAATCACTTGATGGTTTATTACTACTGATTTATTTGTATAAAAGTGCAGAAAATCACAATAGGGTATAAATAAAAGATAATAAATGAATAAATATGTTAACCAATAGAAGCTTTGGTCGGTGTTTTTAAAATGTGAAAAATGTGTAAAAATTTCCAGTCGTTGGCAGAGTTTTTGGACTTGTTCTATATACACATCTCAGAAGCAATACACAAATGACTTGAATCAAAGTAATACAAATGATTTCTAATTGTCCATCGTAAATCTTTATGACAGAATCATTAGCAGAAAGCCATTTTTTCCCCAGAGGCATGGCTGTCCAGTGCCTCTCCTCCCAACCAGTCCTCATCCAGCTCCCCAAGAATCTCCTGCAGGGACAGCTCCGGCAGGGGTGTGTGCTGGACTAGCGCTGGGTGTCCAGACTCCCCACATCCTCCCAGAGGAGCCCCGCTCCATGAATCATCCAGCTGAGAGTACTGACCCTCTGATGGTGGGCTGTTCTCCAGACTGGCATCCCAGTATCCAGAATCAGGGGTGGTTGGACTTGAGGAGTGGGAGGTGGAGCAGGGCATGTACATCTGCTGCTCTGCTGATCCTGGATACTTGAGGGCTGCATGGCTGGAGTTTAAACTGTAGCTTCTCATCTCCAGGGGAGAGTGGCACCACTGAGGCAGAGCAGGGGAGGCTTGGTTGCCGGGCTGGGACCAGAAGCCCCTCAAAGGTGGGCTGGAGCTGCCTCCCAGCGGTCTGCCCTGCTGGAGCCCATACACAGAGCCATAGTGTCCATGCTCCTCAATGGTGGAGTAGGCTGGAGGATGCTGTCCATAGTAGCAAGCTTCCTTCAGCTCCTCCTTCACCTGGGTGGGGTAGGCTGGTGGAGGACCTTGAGGCGGCAGATGGACTGAACCAACCTGCATGCCCCTGCTGGCTACAGCATGAGGTGGAGGCAGAGCATCGTGGACGGGGCTATCGGACTGCCATAAAGCTTTCTTGGCTCCTTTGCACTTCAGGGTGCGAGCTCTTCTGTTCTGAAACCACACCTGGACAGGAAAGAAAGAAGAAAGGAGCTAAGATTAAAATCAGTACAAATAAAACAACACATTCTGTCCTGTTAATCATCTCCGGGGTAAACAGGCACCAATGGAGTAAGGGGACAGCAGATCTAGTGGTGGTCAGCTGTCAGAGCCATGATGTACAGTCTATCTGTCAGCTCAAACAAGGTCCTGATAAAAACAGCTGCTGTCGTCTTTAAAGATAAAGAAATGAAGTGATAGAGGGATAGCAGTATCTACAATCCAATGCAGAATGCATTTGAAAACAGAGCTCTTTTATGATAAGGGAAAAAAGCCTTATTCAACACAGCTCTAAATCTGTGTGTGTGTTTGTACCTACTATGTGAAAAGCATGTGTGCATTTAATCTTGGAACAACACCAGTTTCCAGCTCCCCAAATAAAGATAATTCCTAAACCTATTGAGCTGACAATTTCACTGACTCTAAACAGCTCAGTTTAATTTATTTCATCATCATATCAACTCCCCAGATACAAGGATTCCGCTAAATAAGGCAGCCTGAGCGATAGTTACCTGAATGCGTGACTCCGGCAGGCCTGTGGTCTGGGACAGGCTCTCTCTGAGGCTGATGCCAGGGTATGGGTCGGTCTCAAAGGTGGCACGCAGGAGCTCCACGTGCTCTTTGGAGAAGCTGGTTCTCTTCCTGCGGCTGGCGCTGCGAGAGGAGCCGCCGCTGGAGGCTGCGGGTCTGGCATCATCTGGGGGAGGAGAGAGCAGGTTCCACATCAGACAGGGTCCATAATAGTTGTTCTTTTCATATTTCTCTAGAGGATCTGCACTGATGCCTTGTTGTGCTCTGAACCAGGGACTGTACAGTAGATATATTTAATTCAATGCACAGATACAGAATGCTGAATATGAACAGTAGATGCAGATAATTAACTCCTTTGCCTTTTCTTGTTGCATAGTTCTGATACTAGACGATCTAAACAAATACACTCAGTAAAACTGAGGTTTGCGGATAAGGAATGAAGGATTGTGTTGGTATCCAGCCAATTATCTGTTAGAGTACAGTACACATTTGTTTTTATCTTACACAGAAAGTTATCAGTCCTGGTTATCCATCATTCCTATTATCACTGAGTTTTTTCCAGCAGGGAGACCAAACCTGGTTCCAACATTGGCATCTTTTAGTTATTAGCCTCCCTACTGGAGGTAGTAGGTTATTGAGTTGCCTTATAGTATATGCAATGAGTGCCAAATGTATGCATAAAATAGTTGCGGTGGCTTCTCTGTTATTGTCTGACACTGCTTGTCTGAGTCTGGTGCACCCCTTCACCTGGCACTGCAGGCCATCTAAACAAATGCTGAACTGTTTAATCCAAGACTAGATCATACAAAAAGTTTACAAAAACTAAGACATGCCTGCAGATTATGAATACATGAAGATAACAGACTGTTAGATTATAAAGCATCTCTTACCATTGCTTGAGTCCTTCCACATAGCAGCAGTTAAATGAATGAATCTCTGGGAAACAAATGGATTTCTGATGTGACAGGGTTCAGTATGACACTGTGCTCCTTCACAGAGAGACTGACTGTGTCTCCTGCTTGTGTCAGGGTACCTTTTATATTGACCACCTAAGACCCCACAAGACCATGGTAGAGCCAGAGGAGTGTTGGGGTAGGGCGTGGTCTTACTTTGAGGATGGGTGGTTGAGACTCTGACCAGAGCGGCCCCGTTATCACCTAATCCCTATCACAGAAGCAGCAAGGTCAATGGCAAATATGGCACACCGCAGAATGATCTCAGGAGAGACAAAAGAAAGTCTTCCTGTGATTGTTAGCCTCATCGATACCACTTAACTAAGAGAAGACGACTTACATGTGACTGTGTTGCTGTGGTGTTTTGTGCTGCTGAATATGTGACATATCAATAGTACACATACAGAGGAAGACCCAAGGACACAAGTTGTGGTTGTATCATTTTTATATATAGCTGGTATTTTTTGCTACACTATTTTAATGATGGCATAAAGAAAATTCAAATGCATCATGGAGTTTGTGGTTAACAGTCAAAATCAGAAGTGTGCTACTTTAGTGATCCTAGGGGTAAACTGGGACATGCTATAGTTGCTCTTATATGCAAGCATAGAAAGATGATAAAAAAAAATAGATACGTTATAAAAAAAATAGTTAATATGCACAAATACATGCATCATACTATAAAGCAAGAATAAAATAATATCAGTTGAAAAAGAATATTGCAGCAGTTGAAATATTGCACATATTATTTAATGTTAAGTCAATTTTGCACAGTTAGAGCAAATGATTTGTCATTTATGTATATTATTATAATGCATACAAATATATACTGCCAGTATTTTCACAGCACGGACACCAAGCACAAATGTCAAACTCAAAGCTCTAATTTAAAGAATAATAATCATGTCTTTCCCAAGAAGCTACCCTTTAATTCAAATGTCGCACCCAGGAGTCACCTGATTAGTGTTAAACACAAACATCAGCAGCTTTGCAAACTGTTGAACACTGATCAACCAACAACAGTCTTGAAGAAATATTTAACTCGCAGACCTTAGCAAAATCCAAAACAGCATTCTGAGCTGAAGCTTATCAGCGCCTCCTGTTTTCTTTTCATATGCAGAGCAGCTCCCTGCTATCACAAGAGGACAAACAAAGCTGGGTAATTATTCGCTGATGAATTGGACAGTTACACAGCAGCCTCAGCACACTGAATAGGTGCATCAAAGTGAGTGGGAAATGGTTTAACATGTCCAGGCCTTGACCGAGCTGGATGCAGATGCTGTGACCTTGAACATTTTGTTAAGTCTGTCTGCTGTGCTCTGACATGCTGCTGGAAAAAAGAAAACAACCTTGTGATTACTCTAATGAAATGTTGTGTTTTATATATATTTGCTATACTGTATATGTCCATTCTGATGCTTATTCAGTTATAGCCCTGACCTCTGTGGCTGCATTCAATAATTTCTGAGCTGCAACATGTGAAATGCATTGAAAATGTAAATGCTTACAAACTGAGTCAAACAGTGCAGAGGGGCAAAGTGCAGAAACAGACTTACAGTAACTGTAGACAACAATGCAGCTTGAAGTCTACCAGAGTTATCTAATGCAACAAAACAAACAAAGAACATTTCTTTTCATCTTTATCTGAAAAACTTGCAGAATCAATGTCTCCATGTGTGGAGACGGCTCCTGAAAGTCCCACCAACTCTCTCTCTGTGCTTTATCCAAATCCTATCAGACGCAACACTTTGCCAACTGTGGAAGCCGCCAAACTCACTCACATAAATAATGATTTCAATGAATTCTGGATATTCATGTTAAACAGAGCTTACCATGTAGTTCATTATCTAAAATCAGCCTGATAAAATAATAAAATGGGAAAGAGTCTTATCAATAAACCATTTCAGCAGATTAAACACTTGCCATAGCCAGGTTTACATACAATGATCGAATGATTAAAGATAACTCAGCACTGCCACCGGTTCAGAATATAGGCATTGAGCTAATGCAAAAATCACTATAAAGAGCTTTGTTTAGTTTAGAGATCTGCATATTTGAAAAAAGCCCAAACTCATCTGATCAGCTTATCTCTTCATGTAAATTATGAAGCATAATCCTTTAAACAGGAGAAATGTTGTGCTGCCAGTGCATGCATAAACAAAACAGTTTAGAAGCAGTCACGTAGTTTGATTAAGTAGCACTTGGATCTCAGCGCTGAAGTAGGACGTGCATATAAAATATAAATGTTATATAAGAATTTGTTGCTTTGTGATTTGGTAGTAGTAAGACATCATGCAAAATTACAAGGTGAGAGGAAGGTAAGTCCTTTTTACAGATCCACATTCTTGATCTTTGTTTGTGTAGCTGCATACCTCCTTATCCAAAATGAGATTGTTGTCATTATTTGTTTAGGAGTAGAATAACACTGAGAAATAGTCAAAATCATTATTGAATGTCTGTTGTTTCATTATTCAGTTTCTAAGAAATAAATGAAGCATTGGATGCTGCCCCGGTATAATGTCTGTTCTGCATCAGGCTGTCTTACAATTATTAGCTCTTTATAGGGATAATAGGACAAAGTCTTGAAAGACAGGGGTTTGTTACTTGATGCATCTCCTCACAGTAGTGGGTTCACTCTGGGGGAAAAGTGACAAAATTAAGTATAAACATATGTTAGTATTTCTACTAAATTTGCTTCATTTTTGAGTATGGTGATGGTGATCACAAGTGTCCCACAAGAGGAATAGAGGAGCTACTCACAGCTGGAGGTCATTAAAAAAAAAAGTTTACAGATTTGAGACAGACAATAAAGAATTAAATACACAGAAAAGCATTTTGCTTTCTCTTTAAGTCTGAAAAAATAGCAATAGGTTTCTAAAATCCCCCTCTTATATGTATATATACCTATACACACATATTCCTTATTACATACAATATGGAAAAGTTATTGTCTTAACAGTATGCCATGAAGACTAGTAGATAGTATATACTTTATAGGATTACAGTATTTTATAGTTTATATAGTGGTATTATATACAGTTGTAACCTGTATTATATAGCTAGTGAGGAACTGGGACACAGCTACAAAAACACTACATGAATGTTCACTCAAACCGACTACTCTATTTTTTATTGTTTCAAAATACAAAAATAAGACTCTCTATCTATTTTAATTAATTAAATATAAATATAAATGAATCTTTTTCCCTTTTCGCCTCAAAGAACCCTTGCACAAACACAGCTACATGGTAAAAGATTTCAAAAACTGGCCACAAGGGGGCAACATTGCAGTGTAATGTTGTTATTAATGCGTTTACTACAGGTTAATATGTGTTTTAAATGTATATATGGCAGCTAGAAAACTCCATAGTAAGAAATATATAATCAGTTCATATATAAAGGAGGATTCACTATGTATTTTTTCATTACACTTTTACATATAATACCAACCGTGAAAATGAAAACCACACTACCCTGTTCTGCCTCCCTTCAGATCTCGCCTCACCTCTGTAACTGCACGGTCTTATTTGACAGCGGGACCAACGCAGAGCAGCAGCAGCTATGGCTAAAAGTGATGGATGCGATTACTTTAAACGAACCAGCCTGTTCTGGATTGTCGCCGTGACACTCGGGATGGGATATTACACAGTGAGTTCGTTATATTAGTTTTAACCAAAATAAATAGAATAAAGGTAGGTGTTTCACATATTTTCTCCCCGCACTGTAAACACCACCGTGTTGTGTTGCGTAAAATGTCCTCCGGGTCGTTTATCGTATTTTTTTCAATATCCAAGCCGTACTTTGGTGAACGCCGGGGATATTCAGTTTGATATCATGTTTTCTGTACTCCCATTTAAGACTTCATATCTGATAAACACGTTGACAAAAAGCCTGCGATGTCACTGCCAAGTTACCATTCAGTTGATAGCTTATCTTATCATTCAGAGCACAGGTCGTACAACCTTTTGTCTAAAGTCCACTGAACAACTTAGCTGACCACTGTAGCAGCCATCTCTCACTGTTAGCTAAACTCGTCCCTTAAAAGTAGGTTGCCTTTAAAAGTAGGTAACATGCCAAACTCCATTCAAAATGTGATAACTTTAGCTTAACGCTCCTGTATTCACTGGCATTTACTCGAAATACACATTAAAGCTAACAGGTAATGATAGTCAGTAGATTTCGGGGTGTAGTTGATGTAGGTTATAGTGATGGGTGTATGAAATAGGTGCCGAATTGACCAATGAACCAAAATATTTTTGACATGTAACTTGAGAACAGTGTTTTCATCCGCTGTGCTGTGCAGAGACGTAACATGCTCTAACACGTTATCTTTTAAATGGACTTCGGTGTTAGCTCCATAGCTACAGATGGTCACGTATCGTAGACAGGTTCATATAACGTTAGCGTGCATTTCTCACCACTTGCCACGTACACAGTAACGTAGACCTCACTGTAGTAAGGGACTGTTCTGTACTTATCACTGGAGGGGGGTGGCTGAGGTGTGAGTTTGTGTTTGTTTGTTTGTTTTTTAATCTTGACCCTCCCCAGAGCTACAAATATTTTCCTTGAGCCTCTCTTATTAACTGAGGGAACCATGAAGAAGCCCTAATCTTTTTTAATATATACATTTAGATCACATTAAGGTATTGGAGCCAATGCAACGAGCAGACAGTACTGGTTTTGTGAGTTATCACCAAAAGACACCTTATTTCCTAAGCAAAATGCAAATCCTACTCACAAACAAACAAAAAGGGTATTTATAATAAATACAAAATACAGCCATTTAAAGTTGTGTGTCCCTCCTAAGCTAAAATTCCCTCCCCAGTGCTTAAAAAATGATTTAACATGCCTCCTTCATTTTGCGCCACTCCGTCCCCCCTTTTAGATAAAGAACAGTTCCTAAGTAAATGACAAATATGGCTACATCAAGTTACACTGTTTATAAGTTATTTCGTAATCAGTAATGCTGAAGAAACATAGTTCTGCCTTAAGTTGCGTGTCTGACATCCAAACCATAAATGAACTGCAGTCTCCGGGCAAAGGGGCCAGTCCAACAATATCCCTTTGTGTTTTCATAGTCCATATGGACACATACCTGACACGTGTCAGGCGGACAGAAGAGGACAATGGCAGCATGGCACAATGCTACATTATGTCATTTAGATTTCACTGGGATTTGTAGTCTCTTGTGTGAGTCTGTGTTTTCATACTCAGCTCACGTGTTCCTTTTTATGATATTTGGTTGGATTTAGGGTTATAGTTTTGTAATCAGGCAAAAATAAAGCTAGTAAGTGTGGCTTAGAAATATAGATTTTAGTCATGTCACCCTTTACTTTTGGTTCAACACACAGATGTGACAAAGTATATAGGCCTGATTAACAAATTGGAGCTTCATTATTCTGTTGTATTTACTGATATGATAAAGGTAATTAACTATTATTGTGGAATTTTTTAGCTTTTGAAAATAATAACTGAACAAATGTTTGGATGGCCATAAACGGGATGCAGTGATTGCTCCCTATCTCCTATTCAGTTTCTATCTGTACAGATGTTATCAGGTTAAATGGTTGTAAGCAGATATTAATTTGTGTAAAACTTATTCGGACAGTAACATAGAAGAGCTTCAGAGCCTACAAATACATCGGCTCATGCACTTTCACATGACAACCCACCAAAAAAAACCCATCATGATGCAGAACTGATCCTTCCCTAGAACTGTGTCACACTTAATATCAGTGGTGTATCTCTCTACAAGGGTGCTCTTTGTGGTACATTACATAAAGCTGTTGCTGTCACAGCTGCTGCAGAGGGTCATTCATGGTGCCATTCCACAAACAGGAAATCTGATATCATACAGTTAATGTTTGTAACTGTGTATCCAAAATAGCAACTCACTGCCTAAGAGCAGACAGATGATGTAAACCAGCCCTGGAATTTCCAGAAAAAAATGAACCAAAACATTTGGGATAAGTAATTTTTGAGAGGAAAATCCAATCATGCTTCTTTTGATTAGCTCTGTGACATGAAATGGTTGGCAGATTATTACAGTCATTATGAACACGATCAGTCCTTTGACTTAATGACTATGTTTAGCAATCTTGGAAATTCTGAATGGTGCGTAATTGTCTAAGAAAGTTATGAAAAGTCATGTTGGAAATGTTAGAGATGCTTACAAAAGACCCATTTATTTATTTTGAAGCATTTCTCAAAATACACAGCATTTATATAGTTTGTATGGCTTAATGTTGAAGTGCTCCGTCTGTGTTTTGCAGTGCATTGTGTTTGCTCCAGAGAAAATCCCATTTGAGTACCTCGGTCCATATGGCACCTTCTGTAAATACCTTGTGGATAACCATGCTGGCATTATGTACAAAGGGTGAGTGATAAGAAGCTAACACTGTTAACATGAGAAATATTCTGGTTGATCACTCTCTCAGAGTAAATAAAACATACATGAAAATGTGGTTACTACACCTACAGTCTCAACAGTTCTCACATGTTCCAGTAAAGAAGTGTTGAAAGGCAATCACCGGATTTTCTTTACAGCAGAGCAGCCTCCATGACAATCAAATGATGTGCAAAGTACCCTACAGTAAGGGGGCTCAAATACACTGTTTAATCAATTACAACCTTAGTGTTTTTCCCCCATTTACAGATCGTTGCCACCACTTCCGCTGCCTGTAGAGCGCTCTGCCAATTAGTCGTTGAAGTCACATGACAGCTGTAGCAGCAGTAGAGTATTAAGGCAGCAATCAAATGATAATGTCTTGTTGTTGGTGAAGTCATGTGACACGCAAGACATTGAGGGCTTGACTGGAAGCCACCATTCAGTCTTTGTTGTTTGCATTTGTGAAGTGGGTTTTAGGTTGTCATGTGACTCCTGTTCATTCAGCACTCAGTGATGTAGTGGCAGCTGGGTGTTACTCATCTTTGCATAAAGGGAAACTAAATGTGATGTGCAGTTTCACCATGTTCTCATAGAGCACTGCTGTCTGAATTTATCACAGAAGACTGTAATTACAGCTGTCCTCATACATTTACATACCCCTGTCAGAATCTGTGAAAACTGGACTTTTTCTTTTTGATAATGTGACTGATGGTGCAGCCCACTTACAATATGACAAACCCTCAAAACTTATGGAACAAAGTCAGTTGAAGTGATGAGACCAAAATTGAACTTTTTGGTCACGACTATAAATGCTGTGTTTCGAGAGGAGTCAACAAGGCCTGTGATGAAATACACCATCCTGCTGTGTTTCATGGGGGTGGATCTATGATGTTCTAGGGGTTGTGTGACCTACAGCACAGGGAATTTCATCAAAATCGATGGCAGAATGAATGAATGCAGCATGTTATCAGAAAACACTACAGGACAGTTTGCATTCTTCAGTCTGGAAGCTGTGCATGAGATGCGCTTGGACTTTCCAACATGACAAAGATCCAAAACCAAAAGGCCAACTTGAACCTTTAGTGGCTGCAGCAACAAAAAAGGAAGGTTCAGGAGTTGCCATCATAATCCTCTGACCATTGAGCCACTTTGGGGAAATCTCAAACTTGCAGCTCATGCAAGAATATCCAGGAATTTACAGAACCTGGTGCTTTTTGCCAAGAATAACAGGAAATGGCCTTTTGAACAGGGGCCATCTTAGTAACTTCTTTATTGCTATGTTTTGTTGAATTATTGGGCTGTTCTGTGATGTATTACAATTAGTTTGAATCCCATTAAACATAAATAAAATGTGTTTTGCCTGATCGCTCATGTCTTCTTCAAAGAATCAAACACATCTCTCAAAGTCTGCCCAGGTATGTAAGGGTATGAGCAGAGCTGTATGTCTCAAGGATAATGTGTAAATGATTGATGTTGAATTGAATCTAAAGGAGTTTGATGCATTTCTTTCTGTCACAGGTGGTGGGCCGCCTGGGCTGTCCATGTTTTTGAGGCCTGTGTTGCATTGAGAGTGTGCGGGTAAGAATGACAACACCCTGGTTGTCCACTAGATGGTGCTGTAATCACATTTTTAAAAACCTGTTCCGCTCAACTTCTTGTTTAAAATTGGGCTTCCTCAAATGTTTTATCTCCCCGAAAAGCCTCAAAACTCATCTCAAACAGACCATTTGTAATTATAAACAAACATCCAAACGCTGCCTTTATCATGTGGTTTTACCTCGTGCTTCAGTTTGGACATTATTATTGTGTGACAACAATAAATGAGCTATAGTCAAATGATATTTGTCCAATTTTGATGTTGTATTGTTATCATGCAGAGAGTAAATTCAAATAACAGAGGGCCAGTGTACACAAAAGACACATCAGGCAACCTGTCGTGATTCAAAGTTTGAATGGCAAATTAAATCAAATTAAAGGCCATGGGGATGAGCAACCACTGTTGGAATTTGGACACAAAAGCTGCAAAAAAGCTGCCAGCTCAACTGTAGTTCATTGTTTCTTCTCTACCCCCGCAGTAACAAAGGCATCACCAACATGGTCACTCGCTGCCTGTGGTTCGTCCAGACCTTTCTGTTTGGCTTCGCCTCCCTCGGTCTGCTCCTGAAATACGACCCCGAGCGCCCCAAACAGCACTGACTCCAGCAGGAGGAGCCCACAGTACAACAGTGCATAAGCTGAATCCAGAGCATCAATCACCTCCTTGTGCCTCTTCTTCCTCCGCTGGTTTTCTTTTTGATATGAAAGTGAAGGAAGGCACCTGAGCCTTTGCTGTTATTTTTACTTTTAACATAAAAGTAACTGAAGTGAGGACATATCCTTGGTAGAGATTACAGTTTTTCTTACATAGTTTATAGTACTTACTGTGTTCATGTGATGGACACGCAGCTCAATTTCATACCACAGAGTTTCTATTAATAAACCACAGAAGTTTTTATTGATAATACTGTTCACAGATATGTGTTCAGCATCATTCTCTCGATGAATCTGTATATTTAGTGCAATACAAGGGGAATCTTTTATGAAATTATTTTGTACTCTCATGATGTTTACATTCAGCCTGGGTGAAGGCAGGAGGGATATTTTCTCAGCTGCTGTGATGAAGACTGGTTGGCTGCAGATGGTACACACAGCCAACAGCCTCAGAAGTTCGCTAGGATAAAAATAAAGAGGGCTGCTGTATGCATATCAAAATTCACATTTGTCTTTAATACTGTATACTGAAGTGCTTTGGGATCAACTTTTTAAACTACAGACTGGATGTTTTTAACGTTAACAATGCAAATTAAAGAGTGACTTACAAACTGCATGGAATGTGTGTCGCTGCATTATTTTTATTCCTCTTCAAATGTTCAGAATGCTTCCCATATTTTATTAAATTTTAATGAAGAATTAATGAACAAAAATTAGGAGTGTACAGCCACGCCAGCATCTCTGAAGCTGTGCTGCAGCAGGCACAGCAGGGCTTAAGCTAACGGCGTACATCAGCATGGAGATAAGTTTAGTGCTAACATGGTACACTGTTTACCATGTTTACCCTTGTAGTTTAGCGTGTTAGCATGCCAACATTTGCTAATAGAGCGGTGCAGGACTGAGTCCTTACACCTGGAAATGAGTTAGTATTTTTGCACGTCTGGTTCCCTCATCTCAAAGTTTTGAATGGGTTTTGGTTGGATGCCAGAAATAGGGTCAGTGGTTTACACAAGCTTAAGAGAATGTGGCATTTTACAGCTTAAAAAAAACATCAGTAAATACTTAAATAGTAAATTTTGAAGCTTTTACATGTCTCAAAAAATGTGGTTGCTAACAAGTGGCTAAATGAGACCACAGAACGTCATCATGGCTTTATTGTCTTGTTGTGGTGGTGACGTAGAAGACATGAGACCATGGTGTGGTGCATTAAAAGAGTGCTGCAGGGATGATGTTTATTTATAGGCCAACACTTTAAAAACACATAAAAGCTTCAAAATTTACAGTTTGATTTGCTGACGTATTTTTTGTCATTAAACAAAATATGAACTTCTCTTAAGATGTAAGTCCTGTGTTAACCACAGACTTTATTTTCAGGCATCTAACAAACCTTTGTTGGCAAAAACCCAAAACTAAAAATCCATTGACTTCAAGATGTGGAAACTGGGTTGGCAAACTCATTTCTGTGCTTCAGGACTCATTTCACATAGCCCTAATGTTACTTTTTTTTACTTCTGGTGATTGCATTTACGCCTTAATAAATCATAAAATGCTTATATGACATTTAAAGCATAAATGCAATGGTGTTTACATGAATGGTGCTCAGTTGTAAAGATTACCTTGTAAAACAAAACTGGTAAGTATCATAAACTTGCATTTGCTTTAAAAAATCTTGTCGGCTTTTTGTCAGGAAACCAGGGCGACACTAACTTCTGGGTCAGCCTACAAAAAAAACATCCCTGCAGCAATCTATTTGCACTGAACACAAAGTACAGCTGAGGCTGATGGGAATTTCATTAGTTTTGCAGGTTTTTGGTCATTAACCAAAAACTACAGCTATGCTAAATAAAATGCTGGATAAAAAGTTGAGGGAACACCAAAGTGATTGTAATTCATCCTGTAGGGAACTTGAATACAGGGGCTTAAATATAGACAGTGCAGGTAGTGCAATTGCACCAGCACCCGTAGAGAGAGTGGGCCCTTGCAAGTGATTCAGATTGCCACCTTGAATATATACCTGTGTTCAAAGAGGAATGAATTAAAAATAAAAGAATGTTCCTAATCTAAAAGTGGTGCCACTTGCTATATTTGTCCTCAAAAAGGCAAACCTATCTACGTCATAGCTTACTCCCTTTTATAAATAGTCATTAGCTATCTAGCTACACAAATTATGTGCTTTGTTTTACATGTGCAATGATGATTGCTGGGTTACATGTACATCGATGTTGTCCAATGTCAAGTCTCTCTTTGTGTCAAGACAATACATGTATGCTAGCATACACTCAGGCCCGTCATAATAGTGTGCACTGGGGCCCGTCGTAATCTCCTGACGCCACTGCTTTAATATGTGCACCAAATTTCAAAGCAGTTCATCCAATCGTTGAAATAGTTAAGTCAAAACCACAAATGTCAACCCCGTGATGGTACCAGCAGAAAAGCCAGAGGATCACTTTTGTCTTCAGGATTCATCTTCTGGGAACATGAAAGTTTAATACAATTATATCCAGTGGGTTTTTTGGGATATTTTACTCCAAACCAAAGTGGTGCACCAACCAACAGACGGACATTTCCATCCCTGCATCTCAATTAAAAACACCATGTCTTTCAGAAATTCCTGGGCATCTGACTCAAACCTGCATCAACTGATGTTTGGCCGTTTGAGTCAGGACCAACAGGAACAACCTGTTACACCTTTTATGCTGATATGGCAGGTATGCTAGTAAATGCTAAACATGTTGCTAAATGGCATTTACACATCCAGCAGACACAGAGCGACATTAGCATTCATTTGAAGTCGTGTTTGAATCAACCTGACGAGCAGGTAAACAGTGTGACGTTGTCCAAATGAGGCTGAAGTAGTCGCTCAGGGTCATGATGTCCTCTGCTTATGAACTTAAGAGCATTAGCCCGTCTTAAACAGCCCAGTCTCCACTTGAGCTGTCTCCAGACATTAATCAGGAATGGGCGGCATAGAAACATCTCACTTTCACATCCTGCTTCACTTTTACTCTTGAGAAATTACACCAGCCATCGAGAGAAACAAGTGGAGGAAAGGATTTGATGAAGTAGATACTCTTTTTTTCTCTACTCCACCCCCAGGCAGAAACCATCAGCACAAGTTATAGAATGAATCCATTTTTATTTGGAGAACATTTATTGGATTTGACTCTACCATCGTGGACAGTAGAAACACAGAAATATATACAACAGTTTAAAAATAATATGGATTGAAAAATACATCTTTTATGCAGGTGGTTAAAGGAGGTGTATAGAGTGTACTTGCTCACTAGAGGAATAAGCCTACATCTACAGTGGCTACAGTGCATGATTCATGCTCTGTGATTAAACTATAAGAACTACATTCATCCTCTGAGTGCAGCCCAGCCACTATTCTCTAATTAGAGGGTGCCATGATTAAAGAACAATAGCAGCATACATAATGGTTGTACAATGAATAGTATAAGCTATATAATCTCAAGGCTTTTCTGTATACACTTAGGTTTGCTTAACAGCCATTGTCTTAATTAGATTCCTATAACAGAGTTCATATATCATAGTAGTGTATGTCACAGGGTGTATTTGCACATGTTATGAATGTGTCGTTTCCTTTATTGGTTTTTCTTGGTTGTCTAGTGTGAATATTGTTTGTGTTGATGTTGTGATCACCGGTCCAGCCAGCATATTGAGGGGTAGCGCTCACTCAGCGTCTTGCGCAGCTGAGCGCTCTGTGTCTTATCTCTGGTTTCCACCACACACTCCACCTGTCAACACACAAACGCATACAGTCAGCCCTCTGACATCACACACAGCAGAATCAGGGCAGTGAGCGGGTTGCCGGTTAATTATGCAACACCTTTCACCTTTTGACACGGCTGGTAAATTAACAGCATGGTGGCAATTTGTCAGAGTAGACTGCAGAGGCTATAATGAAGAGCCAGGACATGATGAGACAATTCAGCCTCTTTCCAAAGCAATTGAACAGTTTCATTAACTTTTTTTTTAAAGCAAGATAGAGCAAGGCAATTCTCGTATCAAGAGAAAAACAATTGGTTCAAGAAGATTAATGAATCGTTATTCTTTTCATTGGAGTTCATCCCTCTCCAGCCACAGCTTTTTTTCATTTGTTTGAGTAAAACAAGAATTTAAAGTGAGACTATTCATTTAGTATAAGTTCCTTTGAAAAATACCAGTAGATACAAAACATGGGTGGCTGCATCACTTCTGAACATTTTCAGTACTTTTGTATAATTTTTGTGTCAAAACAGCCCTTACACATTTAGCTGTCTCATGTCACATGACTGCAAAAACCTACTGTATGACACTGGAACCTAGTGTGTAGCTGCACACTGCACTGTTTGTAACAGGACAGTGCTACACAGCAGCAATAAATAAATATGAATTCATTATTAATGGCCGATATGTGTTATGTGATATACCTTTTTTTTCTCTCTTTTTTTAAAAAAATGACAATTATTTTGAAAATCACATACCTATTAAAGAAAAGACCAATACTGGTAATGGTATTGGTAAAATGGTAGCAAACAGCATCTGTATCATGCTAAATTACAAAGTTTTGTATCATTCAACAGAGGTCAAAGCTAAAATGCTGATGCTAAACCTTTACAGTAGCACAGGTGGAGTCATAATGTCTGCAAATGGACTCTGCCAGTTAGACAGCAAGTCTGTATCAATTGATTGCTAACACTAGCTAACATAACCCAACATATGGCTACTGGTCAAGTAAGGCTGTAACAATTGTTCCTTTTACACTGCCTCTTCAAGGCTGGAATTTCACACCGTTATGCTGCCTCACTGTTCTGTGTATAAGGTAACTGCGGAATGAGGGGACACAGTTGTCTCGCTTTTAAGGCGGAAGCAGAGGAAGTAACAGCGCCCGTGTAAATAGGACAGCTGGCAAGACAGGATCATGCGCAGCACAGGTGTGATGTTTTGACAACATATTATGTATGCAACCCACCCCCAGAATACTTAAAAAGCAGCTGGTAGCAGTTAGAGAAAGGACAGCGGCCGAAAATGTCCGCAAATTGGGAAAACAATGCGGTTCAGGAGCTCCTTACCCTCTGAGCAGAGAGTGTATATCATTTTTATTGCTATGTTATATTGTTGTTACTTTTTGAAGGGCTGCCGACACGTATGTAATATGTCAAAATAGAGGCAGATGCTGTTGTGTTACATGTTACACCTGTCAGGCCTTTTTTGCTTCCACAGTGCTGTCTAAAATTGGGCTGTTGGTGAGCGTCTGCCGGCCTCATTGGTGCGGTATGTCCCACGGCATTGGCCCTAGTCAGTGCTAGTCGGCCCGTCAGCTGATTCAGCATGTTGAATGGTGGAGCCTGTCTGCGAAAGGAATACACTGATTGGCAGTTAAGCTCAGTGCACGAGAGGAGAAACAGAAGTGAGGAAAGTAAACAGAGCTAAATCAAGAGGGAGTAAGACCAAAACACACTTATTACACAAGGTAAGATTATTATTCTTTAGCCACATGCTCTTTAGCAGAAAAATTTCGTGATGGTTTGTGTTACTGTTCACTGGTGCACGGTAAAGATGCTCTGTTCTTTCAACATCATCTTTTAACAGTTGGTTTGGTCTCTTGGTTTGGTGTCTGGGCCTTAAAATCACACACACTGGAACAGCATTATGCTGCCATTCTGAGTTCTGTGAAGAAACGCAAAGGCGGCAGAGGGAAGTGACTCCGTAGCGGCCCTATAGTTTTCTTGCTTTTAGACCTTATTCAAGGCAAAATTATTCAGATGTTTTGGTATAATGAACTACAATACCGTACCTTTTATAAAGGTGTTATGAACTGTAACTAATGTCTTCAGTAATAGTAGTAATCTTTTGATGGTGTTTATGTTTTCTATTGGGCATTAATGCACTTATGAATATTGGTAATTATTAATTAATTAATTATTATTAATTCTCATGGGTTCACTTTCAAGTAGGCCATCGACTCAGCATTTATAAATGTTATATTGAACCATAAAATATGCAGATGTAAAATGCTGATAAATGGATTTCGGTCCATATCATTTGCAGCCTTTTTTCAGATCCTGCTCCAGTAAGTCAGAGATTTTTTACTACCTGGCAACCCAAAATGTGTTGTTTTTTGATGGACTGTAACTTATCTATGACTTTTTAAAAAATTTTAACAAAGCCATTAATTACAACTTTATGAGATATTTCTTGCAGTGTAAGCGTAGGCTTTTCTTGGATACACATTCCAGAGAAAAGAGCATAAACATATCCTTATTTTACTTTATTTTTATTTTTGTCTCTCTGAGTCACACAATTTTTTTCCTGCCAACTCAAAGCCATAGTTCCATGGCAGTGACGGAAAAGTAGATGAGCAGATTGCAGAGGAGGAGGAAGAAGAATGAGGTGAGGAGGAGAGATTAGTAGCCTACCTTCGCCTTGAAGAGGTCTGACTTGTCACTTTGTCTCCGATGGCAGACGTCCAACAACCTGGGAGGAAAAAGACAGAGAGAGCAAAGAATTAAAGGCGGCATCAAGGAGCATGAAACATGAAACAGATTGGACCTCAGCATGAAACGACAGAGTAAAAGATCTTTAAATGGTCGGCTGTTGACTCCTACCTGACATCCTCTCTGGACAGGACGTCCAGCAGCTTAGCCATGTCTCCTGGCCATTCTCCCAGCTGCACAGCAAACTTACTGACTCGATCATCCAACACCAGGGCTCGGTCCACACACTGCCTCACCAGCTCCAGCTCCATGTTAGCGCTGCTCACCACCACAGCGACCCTGCAGCACAGACACACAGAGAGAAAGAGCTTTGTTTTATCCGCAGCCAAACGGATTAGCTCTGATGAAATCGCTGTATTGCCAAAACGTCGCTTCTCAGGCATGAAGAAAAATACCTCAGGCCTCAGTCAGAACTATATTCAATATGATACAAAGGTTTTTAGGCCTCATACACACATGGTTCCTATATAAACATGAAGAGGAGAGCTTCACTTACAAGGTGTTCACCTATTAAAAGCAGTAAATGAATGCTGCTCTCTGTTCCTGACTTCTGTCAGAGAATTTCCCAGTAGGCCTCAGTCAGGTTCAACAATATTAACAAGTCTGACCCACTTTTTGCCTCTCAGTTCCGGTAGTTGTCCGGCCAAGATGGCAGCCAGTCCCATGGCTCCCTCTGTGTCCACAGTGGAGCGTTCAAACTCCTGAAACCGCAGCATCGCCACCAGAGAGTCCTCCTCACTTTGAGGCAGAGGAAATGACAGAAAGAAAGTTACAGCACAATCAGTAACCACAAAGAGGATTTTCCACAGTTCATTACTTTTTATAGTTAGGTTCGCTGTGAAAAGATTTCATCCAAAATAATCAATTTCTGCATTAAATTAAATGCATTCAAATTCTGAATTTCCAGCCAGTCAATATTTCAAATGGCGAAATGTAATGATGGCTCATAACAGTAAACTCTAATCTGAATTTTAACACATAGGCCGTATTTTGCACACAGTGAGTATCTAATGTCTGAATAAAACCTCTCAAATGAAGCTTAAAAGTGTAAATATGCTATGTAGGTGCAGTACCTGACAGTGATGACTTTATCTACTAGTTTCTTTGCCAGCTGGAAGGTGTTAACACCCAGCGAACGCTCCATAAGATCTGAGAAGAGACAGAAGATCAACATATGTTCAATTACTGCTGGAGGGGAATCAAAAAGCCATACGAGCCTCTAATAGAAAACTGTGCAGATAATGACGACGTTTAGGTTACAATTCTGTGCTACATATCTGGAACCAGAGCCAACTAATATATGCTAATGTTTATTTACCTCCATAGAGTTTCTTATTGGGGTTGCTGTGCATGTCTTTGATTGGACCGTCTGTTTTCAGAGATTGTAGCAGCAGAGGGAAACTTTCTGGTTCAATGCCCTGTTGAAAAAATCCATTCCATGAGTCTTCAGCCATGCTAGCAGCTCTGTGAGGCTGTACAACACAAAGGTGCTTTGCGCCAAATGGTAACATAAGCAAACAGTTTTAGCATGCTAATGGTTAACATAAGGTATAATGTTTTCCAATGTTCTCCATTTTAGTGCAGCATGTTAGCATTCATTTTTTGCAGATATTTGGCTATAAACCAAAGTACTGGGGAAAAAAATAGACATTGAGCTGATGATGGCATTATATAAAAAGTTAGAGGATCACCAAAGTTATTACAATTCATCCTGAGGAGATGTAAATGTGTGTACCAAATGTCATGGTCATTCATCCAACAGTTGTTGAGATATTCCATCTGATTGTGGACCAACTGACCAATCCACTTAAACATTTTCTCTTGAATTCACGTGGAACATGTTGTCAGTGGTGCCCCCGGAAATTTATGGTGGCACACCAAATCAAAAAACCTGAATTTCAAGAGTTCTTTTATGCTGTTGAAGAGTATTGGCTAGTTTAAAACTATGTCAATATGCAGAGTTAAGAAGTTGCATACTGTTAGACTTTGGTTTCTTATGTTACAATTAATATTATCAATTATCTGATGTGCATAGACTTATACTGGTACAGTCAACATTTTAGGCTCGACAACAATCTTGTTTTAATGTGTTATGTATCTATACATGTTAGGTGAATCTTTGTTCTCAGATGCTGGTTATCCTTTTCCTTATAAAGACAAATATACAGCTTTAATTTGAAGGACTACATCGATTGTAAGGAACGAAACATTTACTGAGAACAAACCTGCTTAAGTTTAAAAACACCACAGGGAGGCCTCCAATTATTCTCTATTATTCCTTGGCCACCTATTGTTGGCACCTTCGCATGAAGTGCAGAAATTTTGCATACCTGGTCAGATTGCATTTCAAAATAAAACAAGAGACCGTCTTGTGATACAGCAATCCATGACTTAAAGCGAATGTCAGCCAAGGGTATAAAGAGGAGAGGCAATGGCCCCTTTCCTTCTTCCTACCCCCCTGCTTCTAACCTCCTTGTTTGCACACCCATCTCCAAATTTGGCCATAATTTTGATATCAACTACAAACCAGTTAAGTTACACAACTGCATCTTGCTCAGTTACAACATTATTGCATTGATAAAAATCTCTCCACAGACCCAGACAGACAGACAGACAGACAGACAGACATATAAACACCTGCGCACACACACACACACACACATAAACTCACAAGCTGAGAACAATGCCAGCTGTCGCGACGCTGTCATGGCTGGTAAAAATGTTAAAAAAAATTGTATGACTACTAGACTGAAAACAGGAGCGGATGATTGGCAGCCTTAATCAGCCTCCATGTTGCATTTTCTAATGCTCACTACTGGGATAAACTTGGCAGTAAATTTGATTGATTGCTTCCTCATACACAGCGATATTTCTGTAGGATTGAAAATAGAAGGACAGGGCTGTTCTGTTCCTCGAGTGTAAACAGAGTTAAAGCTGTCAGAGTTTCAGCTGAGGGCAGATAGTGGAACAAGGGAAACACTTCAAATACATTTATCGCGTTAAGGAAATCCAAGCAGAATAAGAAATACAGCAGGGAGATGTAGGAGGGGGACTTATCTTTGCAATAGGAAGTAAGAGTTTATGGGAAATGTGACCTCAATTTCAGAAACAGCACTAAGAGTAGCGCTGGGGTGAGATAGAGGCTGCGACGGCTGTTCATAAATTCTGAATATTCCTTGAATCACTGAAGTCTAATTCTAAACATTTACTTACTATGACAAGAATTCGTGAGTCAAGGTGTTTGATGGCTGCAGCTGTGCCAGCCAGTAGACCATACTGTCCAGCTGCAGGAATAACCACTGCATCGAGTTTGGGCACTTGCTCATAGATCTCCATGCCAACAGTGCCCAGTCCTGCCAGGTACGCTGCACTTTCATCTCTGTGCAAAAGAAAACAGAAAGAAAGAGTGCATTTAGTGAAGGGCTCCACAGTGTCCTGACTTCATAGGTTTCAGAAGGTCTCCTTTGGTATGCCATTCTTGTCTGTGTTTCTCTGCACTGTGCACAGAGATAGCAGACTTTATTTCAACAGAAAAAAAGTTACAAATTCTTCCTGGTCAGAACCATAGACTGTATAAAATATGTGGACGTGGCCACTTTGATGTCACCCACCAACTTGTGGATGTCTTTTTGAAACCTTGAGTTTGGCGTTTTGGTCGTTGCCATTTTGTCTTTTTGGAACCAGAAGTGACCATACTTGGATTAGAGGACAGAGCTGTAGAGAAGCAAAGGGTGGATCTGACTGGGAACTCGAGGACACTATGCATGCCCACCTATACCAGCAACCTGACAATTCATTTTCATCAACTGAAAACACTTTTGAAAGTGTCAAAGTTCAAAGACAACACCCAAACACATGTTCACAGCTATCTAAATACTGCAAAAGTCTGCTCTACAGTTTGTCAGCCAAATACTCAAGACACTACAGTATATCCAGAACTCGGCTGCTTGTCTTCTCACACACTCCTGCATCCATGATCACATCACCCCATCCTTCATAACCTCCACTGGCTCCCCATCCCCCGGCATATCCACTTCAAACTCCTCATCGTCATTTTCAAAGCTCTCCACCACCTGTCTGAGCTCCTCCACCAGCACATTCCCTCCCGCACTCTCAGGTCTGCTGATGCAAACCTCCTGCCCTGGCGCCAGGACTAACCACCGCACCTGGGGGCACAGGACTTTTTCCATTGCTGCTCTCACCCACTGTTCCCACTGGAACTCACTCCCTAAAGACATCAGAGACTCCTCCTTACTCTTATTTCTTATTTATTTATTTTTTTGCTGTTGTTGCTCTCTGTACAGCATCTTAGAGTATAATGTGTTATTATTATCATTATTTTTAGAACCAGTGCCATGGATACACATCGCTATGCCTCTATCCTGACTGACAGGATGCAGTGATAGCATATTGTCAGTCACAAGGTAGCCACGCCTTAAAGCATACCCTGATTTATCATCTGTTTCACTCTAGATAGAACCATTCATTCATTCATTCATCTAACCGCTTCATCCTCTTGAGGGTCGCGGGGGGGCTGGAGCCTATCAAGTGAGAAGTAGGCTCATTTTCTTATAGAATTCTATACAATCTGAATACTTTTTGCAACCAGTGGAGTCACACCCTTCAGCATTGGTTTCACTTATCAGACCTAGAGGCTTCGTCCACCTCTTTTATACAGTCTGTGGTCAGAACTACATTACACACAATGCAACTCAATTGCCCACTGTTCAGTTGGAGATTCTGGTGTGTTATGCTAAAGCCCCACTAGCCTCAAGCAGAGATGAAGAGCATGCTGCAGAGGTCTGGTAGGCTTACTTACTCACATGACATCACTTGAGGCAACTGATCTGATTTGCCTGGCTCATTCTGGAGAGACAGAAGGCTTTATACTACTTTATTTTGCACATATGCAGGTTGGAGAGTGGTATTCTCCAAGACCTGTAAACTGGTTGTGTAATATCAGTGGAGTTTCATTTCCCAAACACATGAAATGGCTCCCACTGTCCGCTGCCTACAGTGTTCACAGTGTGCAGTAACTCTCCAGCTGGGACAAAAGAACAGACATTCACAGCAGGAATTTTGGTTATATTATAAGACCTTGTATGACTAACCTGTTTCAGGCTGTACCAGTGTGTCAGTCTCACAATAACGTTGGTGGAGTTCTGACTCTTTAAGACTCTCTCCATGCACCTTGCAAGGAGGTGAACTCAGTACAGACACCCCTACTCTATATTTTGGAACATCATAACAGGAAAATCATGGATGTAATTAATAACATTAATGACATTTACCGAAGTCCTTGTGTTGTGCATAGTGTCTCTCTGGCTGGAAGCAGGGCCATAGTCAATAATACCAGTTACACCTGTGCTTTTCCTGCGCTGATAAGTCAAACTGCCAGTTTTAACACCACAGTGACATGTTAAAATGAGTATTAGTGGGACTAACTCTTCCAGGTAGAGGTATCCGTTTTCTGTGGCCAGATGGCGAGCGTGGTTCTGGGAGTCTTGGCCGGTGCTGCCGTAGGAGATGACCATAGCGCCGTAGTCTCTGTAGATCCTGAGGCGAGGCGAGGGGCAGCATGATGGCATGATGACAAACACAGGGATCCTCAGCTCCACTGCATGGTGAGCCACAGCCATGGAGAAGTTACAGTCAGTGGCCACGATCACACCCTTCCTCTGCTGTGCCTGAGGGATGAAAACACATGCTTGGCATATATTCATAAATCATAAATATGTAAAGTGAACAAACATCTATAGATAAAGCCAGGCTGTTTCCACCGTTTCAAGTCTTTATGCTAAGCTAAGCTAATCTTATATTTAACTGACATATGAGAATGGTATCAATCTTCCCATCTAACTCTCCAATAAAAAGTGATAAGAAATTTCCCCAAATGGCTAACTATTCCTTTAAAAAGATTAAGAGTAAACACATATATTGCATAACCACACAAGCACTTCATTGATTAGGTTGATTTCTGGCCTAAAATGTACTACATGAAACATGCATATGTAATAAAATTGACACCACCTGATATAGGCTAGCCTCTCTTTAAGACAGTGCTTCCCAAAATGTAGACCACAATTCCCATAATCCCTGATGCTTCCTGTCACAAAGAAGATCTTTGCATGGCTTTACTGACGAGGATAAAGACATTGGAAGTCATTTTTCCATCAGTGTGCTCAATCCATCACCACTTGTCCTCGCCAGAAACTTAAAATAGCTTAAACCTAAGAAACTCAGAAGAGAAGCTTTGCTGGTCGTTCATTCGTACTGTTGACAATGATTGAAACTCAGAAGAGAAATCAGACTCACTGCCTCATAGACATAGAGTAGCTGTACACCTGCAAAGGGACATACTGCTAAGCCACTGTCCATTAAAGCTGCACTCAGACTATTTCCGTCACTACTGGTCAGTAATGGTCAGTTAACACGTGTGTGTCTGCACGAACACACACATAGTAGGTCACACTAGCTGTGGCCTGACGGACAGGAAGGGATCTTCCTCCCTCCCTCTCTCTCTCCCTGCATGATCTAACCTGTGTGAGGCAGGTGAGCAGGTACAGGACTCCTCTCTCCTTCACAGAGCCTGTGTAGTGCAGGTGCTCCTTCTTCAGGTAGATCTCCATACCGTACTGTTTGGACAGTCTGGAGTACTGCACACAAAAGAAGAAGCAGCAGTTTAACAGCAACTCTGTGTTTGATGTTATGAATGAACTGGAGTGTACAGTAGGTTGGCTTCTGAGCATAGTATCTGAATATGTAGGGGATGTGTACTGCCAATTACTGGTTACTGAGACATTCAAACATTTTTGGACCCCCCACTTTATTTTCCCACCACATCACTTCACACTTTCTAAGGTCATGCTATGTTAGCATACCGTGCAGGGTGTCTTCTGTATCCCTGACTGGATCCTGAAGGCCGCGGCACTGATGTCCTCAAAGCGGAGATACTGGATAAGAGGTCTGGGGAGGATCCTGAACTCGCTGATGCGTCTGGTTTTGGGGGGCTCCATGAGCATGATCTCAGGACCCCCCACCACCTTGGTGTCATATACCTTCACGTCCCCATTGAGAAGGTCCTCCTCACCAAAGTCCTTCAGACGCTCTGGTTCAATGAGGGTTGGTCTGCGGCATGCAGTGCCGTTACTGATGGGGCCAGATTTGTAAGAGCTTCCAGGCTGAAAGGGGCCCAGACACAGCTCCTCTCTGGGAAAGACAACAGACCGACGTTACATTTCATTTTCAAATTGGATATCATGCATTTGAGAGAACAGAGCTGTACTTGTGCAAAATGACTGACCACACAGATTAGACTAGAGTCCTTTTCTACTTTAATCTCATATTATAATGAACGCGTAGTTTTATTTTGTCAGACCTATGCATGGGCCACTTTAACAAGTCAGAGCTGGTTTATTTGTGGCTGGGAAGCGGAGATTCCAAATTCAATTTGCACAACTTATGTTGTCAGAAATCAAACCCAGATGATCGACAATCAAACAAAAGAATGGAGTGACTTTGATAGCTTCTTGAATTTAAAGGGTTGTTATTAAGCAGTCAGCTCCCAAGCCATGAAGCTGAATCCTCAAAACACATGAATGCACCACCGGTAGAATTTTCTAATCAATTTATGGTTTCGGCTGTAACTGTATGTAGGAATGGAAACCGTTGGTTAATGAAATTTAGGAAGAACAGTAAGAAATCTAGTATACTTTGCAGCAATTGGCAGCAATGTACAAAGTATATTTGCTTTGTAGTGAACAAAGACTCGAGTCAGCAGAAATGACTTAAGTTTGAGAATGTATAATTTAAACCTCTCTGATCCCCAGTGTTTTTGTACTGAGAGCATTTACAGAATTGGATTTTAAACCAAATCAACATCATCAAGTAGAGGGTCTATTGGGAAAAACTCCAGTAAATGAGATCAGGGTAAAAACCAAATTAGAACCCATAATTTTAGAGATATTGAACTTCCAGTAATGTCATTCTCACTCACAGAAATTTGGTGACTAAAAGTGTACTGTGGGAATAGAAACATTGATGCAATAATAGACCTTAGGCAGGGTAGGGTGAAAGAGAAAGCGCACAGTCAACCAGAGTTTGTGTCTGTAAATTTATAAATGAGATTCTCTCTTGGTAAATAGCCAAACATAGACAGTAGTGATATCTATGTTTGGCCTCCAGCAGCCAGTATCACTGAAATTATTTCCTAAGAAAACAGGTTAATGATAACATCTGGTGTCATCAGTATACAGTTTTAGAACTACAGGAAACCTTTGTTAACTTGCATACCCACTACATATACTTGATTCACCAAGTTGACACCAAGTTCACACTGAAACTATGATTCAGACATCACTGTTAGAGCCACTAGATTATTAACATTTGAGATTGGGTGTAAGTGACATTTTTTTTAAAAAAAATCCTGAACTAATTCAACTAAAATCAAACAGACCCTGGCATGAAGGTAGTGTACGTGAATTTACCCACACACACATACCCCCATTCCCTCAGTTTAAAGCCCTATTTGCACAGACTAGTATTACAGGGGGACCTGTTGTATTTTGTGATAATTGTGTAGGTCATCTGTGATCTTAATTCCATGTGACTCTGCCGCGTTTGCAATTAGTCATGTAAAAATTCTATAAAATTACCTGCTACATTTCACCGAATGTGAGTATATTAGTCTCGAGAACTGGCATCCCTGTGATTTGGGCTGGTATTTAGATTTTTTGATTTCTCTGTGCCTCTTTTCAGCCTCTTTCTCAGTCATGAATTATAGAGGCTTTGATGGTTATTATAAATGAAAGTTTTGACAACAGGTGCAGGAGGCTCATCTCGCTACACAGCACGGAGACCTATTTGCAGAAAGAGCAAGCTCAAATCCATCAGAAGTGCGAAATCTCTGAAAATGATGAGATGGATAACGTGACAATGTGTGGCAGAATCTGTTCTGTTTGTTTAACCCACATTTTTTAAAAATGAAAGATAAAAGGAGGTTCAAACTGTATATCACTACTAGCATTGCTGTGTCATGTTTCTGTATCGTGTAGAGTTACAAATGGCTGTGTGCATCATATCCGAGGGATAATGTCAGTAAATTCTGGTAAAATACAGACTTAGCTTATGCTGTGCTAATGTGCCACACGAAACAGAGACATGGGGGGTAATTACTAAATCATATAAGGTCCCCTGGTAATACTAGTCCTGTGCGAGTATGGCTTTACTTGAAAAATGTCAAGAGTCTGTGCAACATCCCCTTCCTAATCAACAACAGGAATGTCTGTTCAGAAGAGAAAGAGGCCTCAGGCGTGCAAAGAGACACTCAGTTTAATTGCTTTGTATGGTGGGTCTCCATGCTGTGTAGCAAGATGGGCTTCCTAAATTTGCCATGAAAGCGCTGTCAAAACTTTCATTTATAACTGCTAGAGCAGCCTCCATAACTTTCTAACAGACAAGAGGCAGACAAAAGGCGTGGAGAAAAGAAAAAACCTTGCAAAAAAGCCCCAAATCACCAAGATGCCAATTTGGTACAACAGATAATTTGTGGTGGAATTTTTTTCTAGACAAATTACTAACATGGCAGATTCGAACAAGATGAGGATCACAGATGCAAATATTACAAAGTATTAGTGGTCCCCAGGTAATAGTAGCCCCGTGCAAACAGAGCCTAAGATGAATTGATTCACCTTTCATGTCAACCCAGCTTCCACTCACTGTGACAGATTACGTCTATAAATCAACTTATGATTCACTGGGTCATTCAGCTCTTCTTTTTAGGAGACGCACAAACGATTAAAGTGTCAATTTAGGGCCAAAGGCAGGGCAGTTTGATTTATAACACCTCAGTAAATGGGCATTAAATATAATCAAACAGTACAACTCATTTAGATTTCTTCCTAAATCTACTGACTCTACTTTCATTTCACAAATGACATTGCATAAAACTGGATTAGACTTCAGACTCGATTTTGGACGTTTCTCTAACCACGTAGTTAATCAGGAGGCCCTTTACACAGTATAAACATAATAATAGGATTACACCCTTTAGAGATTAACCCTGTCACTTAGCCAATAAAGCAGATCACAAATGGTTAATAGCTAAGTTTGAATAAGGTTGAGCAGTAAAGCCATGCCAGTGGAGTTCACGCCACAGTTTGAGTATACAGTTGTTTGTTAGGTGTTTGGTGAATCATGAGTCCAGGCAGAGCTGGGTAACTGAAGAAAAGTTAAAAAAAAAAAAAAAAAAGTGTGACCTTTTAGTGTGTTAAAATACCCTGAGGCCACCAGGTGGAGCAGTTCTCCCAAACAACCTTCTGAGTCTGCCAGCACTCTGCAGAGAACATCCCGGTCTATTTATATCACAATGATCTAAACAATATGGTGACCTTTCACCTCATCCCCAGGGTCCATTACCTACCTCTGCCCCACTTGTCAGTCACTTTCAGTCCATTATTAAAGCACACAGTGCGCTCTTAACACGACTGTGAATAGAAAAGTCCGAGGCTGCACCTGTGATCAGGGTGCTTTGGTTCAAAAGCAGAGTTCAAAAACAACATCAAAGGGGGAAAAGAGCAACACGGCGGCCTCAAAAAGCCTCCTCAAAGGAGATGAAGAGCTGAGATGGTAAAAATAGGTTATTTTATTTCAAATTGGTACAAAAATATGAAATGTAAGGACAAAGCAAAAAGTGAAGGAGACATTTCAGCCCACCAGGCTTTCATCATTGCACTATCTCAGCTTCCTAATGTCCCTTTAATGACTAAATGCCCTAACTGGCTGCTGTACAGCTTCCTTTTCCTACTGGAACAATGTTCACTTGGGAGGAGAAAATGTCTCCTAGCACTGTATGACCCTGATTGTTGATGTTGCATTGTTGTAAGTGCAATTCTGCATCTTTCTATCAATCAGGCCCAGGTTCAACAACTTCCTTGGATTCTTTGTTTTGGTTTCTAGTTGTAGCCCCAGAAGGTTCAGATACTCACGCCAAAGTACTTGAAAGTTGGATTTCTTTCATTTGTGTTTCATGATTAAAGACATGTCTGTCTGAAATCGATCTGATGCATTAAATCCTGAAACTAATGGTGTTCCATGTTGGCTAAGACAACCCCTGCAGTTCTGTTTTGATTCAAGATGTGATGTCATTTATATATTACACAAAGCATTGCTGTACTTAAAGGATTTGTTAACAGTCAGCATCTTTGATCCCATTTGATTTCTCTCTGTCTTTCTCTAAATCTGTGAGAATTACCTGGGGATGAAGAGGAGAATAAGGTAGAGGACCAAGCGAAGGAGCAAGTCTACCAGGACTTGGAAGGTTGGGAGTAGTTCTTCTCTATAAGGAGCAGGGGCTGAGGAAGAGGAGGCAGGAGAAGATGGGGAGATTGAAGAGGAGGAGGCCATTTGTACTGGGGACTTGAATGGAGTAGGAGAGGGTTTGGGGGGAACAGTCTGAAGAGAATGATTGCTTGAGTAGAGTTCGTGGAGCCTTGATTTGGGGATCACAGGAGCCAAACATGGATTTGGAAGACAAGTAGGTGGTTGTGTTGATTTCCTTTTGTGATTAAGGTGAGGAGGAGGCGGCAGAGGAAGAGATTGGAGATATGAGGGTGTGTTTGTCAGGGCATGCTGCAGATAAAGCGGATCAGGAGGAGGAATGGAAATAACTGAAGGGAAAGGTATATCCAAACTCTGGGCAGAGGGTAAATCTGTCACTACGGGGCTGACCTGGTTAGGGAAAGGGTCTGGAGGATGCAGGGGGCTACCTGTTGTAATTTCCCACCTCTGCCAGAAGGGGTCATTCTCCTCGCTGTCTTTCAGTGCAGGCCTGGGTGAGTACAAACGCTCAAGTCGCTCGCTCAAGTAGCTCGAGTAGAATAACTGGGCAGCAAAGTTCATCCTGGTCGAAGCACTGTCCTTCTAATGTCCAACAAGTCTCTGTATCTGAATCCCTCTCCTCCTCCTCCTGCTGTGGTGTCTCCGAGGGATAAGAGGACACTGACTGGAGCTGCTCCCACGTTGTAACGTCCCCTGTCCCAGCTCCCTCCCTCTTTCCCTACCCAGGGGCTATTTAAGAAGGGATTACCCAGGGACACATGCATGGTGGCTCTGCAGCGTCTCTCCACTGGCCTGGCCCCTCCCAGGGCTCTATTCCTGGGCCCAGACCGGGATTACTACCCCATTCTATGACGTAGTGCTAATCAGACGGTCTAAGGAGATAGATGTAGACTTAAGATTTATCTAGGGAGCAGTGATCTAGAGGCTCAACCACACAGAGGAGACAACTACGGATGGGGGATCAGAAATAAAAGAAAGTGGGTGGTGGGTGCCTGAAGAGGTAGAGACGCAGGTGTGTTCCGAGAGAACTGAGGAGATAATTGTACCTGGAAAAAATAGTAAAATGGAGCCATAAGTAACTCTCAAATCTCTATTTTCCATGTCAAGAATCCAGGTGTACTGCGCATTACCTCAAACTGCTCTCTATGAGGTACATACAGGGCAACAGTAGACAGTTTCCTGTCAAGCTGTCAGATGTCAGCGCTTGCATCTGAAAGAAAACTGAAGCAGGATGTTGCTGCAGAAGAGCAAGGCTTCCCTGGATAAACAGTACATGTATAACTGCAGAGAGAGAGAGAGAGACTGCCAGCCAGACAGATAACAGAGACTTTAAGGAAAGAGGAGAAGAGGTAAATTGGCTGCTGCCAGCACTCAGCAGGCAGTCCAGATCCTATTCAGCTCTGATCTGATGTACAAAGTGTCCCTCAAATCGGAACTGAGAGGCGAGAGGGGTGCCAGCGTTCACTGGACGGCCTCTCCAGATAATGAGTGTGCCCCAACTCAGATCACCACAGGAATGTTTATAATCAGAGATAATCCCTTTAGCAGACATGGCTCAAACTGTATTTGCAGGTAAATCTGCGCGTAGTGAATTGAGTGTGAGATGGGTGGAGCTTACACACTCAGCATAACGCGGAAGTGTCAGTCACAGAAAGGGAAATTAAGAGGTTTATATGTCACAGCATTGATTATGTTTATATTAATAACAGTATCTGTCATTGTTTTTCAAGTCATAACTAAGTCTCAAGTCTTTGCACTCAAGTCCCTAGTCAAGGCTGACAAATGACCCAAATCCTAAACTTGAGTTTCGAGTCCTAAACAAGTCATAATGTGCTCTTCACCAAATGTTACATCATGAGTGAGTAATAGTTTGAATTTAAAAAAAATCCTGAATGCTTTTTAAATTTTGTATTTGTTAAAACAAGTTTGTTAAAAAAAGTTACTTAGCCTTTAACATTAGTTAAGCATTAGCCTGCTAATATTAGCCTAAACTTACCGTTCTTTGTGCATAATCAAATATCGAACACAGCTGGAAATTGTTGTGTTTCTGCCTGCAATTTTCAACCTGCACATTTTGCACAACATAATTCGAACAAAATGATCTTTGGTATTATTTTTTCCAACTGCCGCTCAGTAACACAACATCAGTTCTTCATGGTTCTCTCCTGCAACTTGACTGGCTGCTCTCTGATTGGTTCAAACAAACTGGATCTGGAGCATTAAGTGTTGACTTGATGGGAATGAATAGCATTAACGTTAACAGATTCAGGAAATGAAGGGAAATTAATTGATTAATGGCACATGCTTAAGTACCATATTTTTTAATATTTGGGCTTGAGGGTAGGTATCAAGTATTTTCAAGTCAAAAGGCTCAAGTCAGAGTAAAGTCATGAGTCATTGGGGTTCAAATCCAAGTTGAGTTGCAAGTCTTTTTTGATTTTTTTTAAGTTGAGTCTAAAATCCTCAATTACTGACAGCCTATAAGATGACCTGAACTATAAATTTGTGTCATGAAATTAAATATACGTAGCCTTTACTTAATGATGAATGAGAGAGTGAGCAAGTTTGGAACTTTTTTACATTTACACAATTTCCATTACTTTCTATCTGTACAAGTGAGTGCAGCACTGTGAAAGCCTTCAAGCAGAGATTGCATGGAAGTGTGGGTTGTTATTCCCATTTGTATGATTCTGCTACAATGACAGCATGATTTTTGCCCCACCTTTGACTGTGGCCATGTAGTATAAACACTTTGCCCTTGCACACATCATACAACCTACACTTTATTTCAAGCATGCAAAGCTTAGAGCAAAGCAATGTCATAGAAATACATGAAAAGACCATGATCTCAGTACGTGGTGGTGGCACGTAATGTGTTAAATTATGTGGTGGCGGCACAGTTGGATTTAGGCATCAAAACTATTTGGTTAGGTTTAGGAAAATTGTTATCAGATAAAATAACTATGCTTGTTACATATGGAACATACATAGAAAAGTGATGTAAGTATATCATGTAACATGACATAAGTATATTAAGTTTTGCACAGGACATGAACAGCAGGCTCCTGAGTGAAAGTCCTGTGTCTGATTGACCCACCGAATTTCTCTTTATACTCCGGGGTCGTAACATTAACCACCACCTATTGGTGATGTTGTTGAACCAGGGAATTCGTTTGTCCACCACGGCAAAGGATACTAATTGACTTTTTATCAGCATCGTTTCCATGGTGCCAGCACATAAATTTAATACATGCCACCACCATGTAACACAGTGTTAGGAGGTTGTGGCTGCTGGGCCAACCAGAGTGGCATATTTTGGCACATTAGGGCAAAAAGACACTTGTGAGTGTCTCATCAGAACACACACCTACACACAATAAAGCTGCCAGTGTGTTTCTTCAGCAGAGCTTGTCAGATGGTTGAATTGTGTCAGAAGGAAACACATAAAATAATCAGAAAATTAGACAATGAAAACTTTAAGTGGAGGAAGAGATCAGCATGACTTTGAATATAACCTTCTTTGCTCAGACGTAAAGGAAGTGAACCAGACAGCTCAAGTTATCATAACATAGAAAATGTCAAGTAATGGGCTATAGATGAGGACTATAGTTTTGTCTACAGAAGTTAAAAATGAACAGACCCTGGAAAGAAATTTACCACCAACTCTGAATATCTGAAACATTTATATTCATACTTTGGAAACTTAATATACAACATTAAGTGATGAAATGCCCACTGGGCACAGTCGCACAGTTCTACCAGGCAGGCAGAAAAGATTTGGTTCCAGTCTGATATCATATATTGATTAAGCCGACCACATGACAAGCCTCCAAAAACTTGGAGTAGGTCTTTGACTCAAGCTGTTGATGGTGTCTTTAAGTACAGCAAATCTACAATAGGATTAAGACACAGTCAAGGGAAACCAAAGGTCAACGAATGTCTTTAAAGCAATGGGTGGAGCTTTGTTTCTTGCGATGGGGTCACAGACTTCACACACACAACTACACACCTCACCCAAATCAGATTTAGCTCCTTAAAAAGTGTCAGGAAGAGGGTGGATGCCAGGGGCCACGCAGGTGGAGAGCTGAGCTCACTTCTTGGCAACAACAAGGTTTAGTGGTGTCCATGTTGAGGTTAAGATAACTATTTGACTGGATGAAATGATGATGGTTCATCTTCATCTCTCCATGCATGTGAGGACATCTGGTCATCATAACGACCGGCAGGCATTACGTTGAATAAAACGAGCAGACGTATAGACAGCACAAAGAGGAAGACTGGACAGAAATAGACAGAGAGAAGGTGACCCCGCCTGCGGCAGTCTGTCACACCACAGATCAGCGTGACGCCGGCCCACTGGATGCCATGATCCTCTGGCTCTGTGTTTGTGAAGACGCTCTGTGCTGCACCATGTGTCCACTACCTGAATGAAGGGTCACAACATGAACTTTGACATACATTTACTTTTCATATCACACAGGTTCAGAATACTCTTTCATTTCTGCTACACATCTACATGATATTAATATGTGTTTGGTACATTCTTATGAAAAGCATATACAATTTTATTATATGATCATTTTATGCATGTTATACCTTGTAAATCACAACAAATATACCCCAAATTTACATCTCAGTTTTATTGCTTTGCATGTGTATTGTACACTTGTGTTCTGCATGTTTAATTAGTTATTTTCTAAATATAAATCTCATTTATTAATGTATAACTTCTTTTTTATTATTGCTCGACATGCTTATAAATTATTTGAATCACTTTTCACATTTTTCTTAAATTATCTTCTTGTATAAGGAGACTTTGTAATGTCTGCCCACGGACCTCAGATGAAAAATAGCATTTTGGCTAACTCTGCCACAGCTACAGCCATGTTTATTAATGCACACTGTCCCTGTTATGTAAACTAATAAATAAATAAGTAAATGTTTACTGAATAATTCATAAAATAAATGTAAGAGTGAAATCTGCATTTTGAGCTGATCCGCTGAGGAAAAGTAAACATCTTAATTTTTCTGTTAAATGTAAAAATGTGAAATTTTTGTTCAAACTTCTGAATGTGCCACATTAGGAAAGGGTTTCTTCCTTTTGTGATGCTTAGTGTATCAAATTCATTCTGACAGCATGAAATTATTATTCTTTTACTGGTGTTGTGTCCCTTCAAATGTAATTTGTAATCTTTCCTGGCTATGCCTGAGAGGATATATGAGTTTCCATTGAAAATACAGAATAAATCAGTGACACAGACGGTTTGTCATAAATGAAATATATACAGTAACTGCTTCTTTCTGTGTGTCCTTGCTCTGTATCTCTGTTTTGTTATCCACTGATGGACAGAAACGTCTTCCGACTCTCTCTGATCCCTTCACTCACTTTTCCTCCAGTTTTGTTTTGTGCCTCTTAACCTGTAGATCTGCTTAAGAGGCCAGACAAGAGAGCAGAGCACGAGGCTGAAGGCAGCCTGGCTTAATGAAGATAACCACGTTTACTACGTAATAGTCTTGGCCGTGTGTTTGTGTATGTGGGAAGGTGTGGGAGTCACATAGACACACACAGAGCGAGAAGTCAATTTAGTGAGAATAACAGGAACCAATCAATGCGATTATAAAGGGCATTCTCTGCTGCTGAATTGATTTTGATTTCTCTGACTTCCTGCTGAACGTAAACACCGACTGATTTTCCCAGAAAGAGCTCTCTTGATTTTTATCTGACAATACAGTTTTAATTATGAAACAAAAACAAATAAGAGCTGGTCTATTTCAGTTTTACAATGAGTATAGCTAGGAATAAGTCAACTTTGATGCAATTCTTTACAGTTAACTGCAAGTGAAAAGATGGCATGTGTAATACATAGAAAAGCGTATCAATATAACACTGAAATCTTATTTTTGGAAAGGTGTAACTCCACTTATGTTATGTTTTCGTCATAAACTATGCACAAAAATGCAGATTTTTATATAACCAGTAAAATGCCAGTGACCACAAATGTAACACAAATCTTGCACCACATTTTAAACTAAGTAAAACCAGAGTTCTCCCCTTAAAAAGTCAGTCAGTGTGTGGCTGAACTGAGATCTGAGTCCCCTCCCCAGTACATCTTCTCCCGCCCCTTCCCAGATACTGAGCTTTTTGTTCTGCATCTAATGTTTTCATTAGGAAACTGGGCGCAACCAAGTCAACGAGGGAGGGGTAGGAGAGCAAGAGAGTAAGCGCAGGGTAAAGAGGGAAAAGAGGATAGCTGTGGAGGAGAAGAGAACTTTTTGTTTTCAGTCCGGTTCTGAATTAGAGGAGATTTTGGGTCTGTTTGTGTCTTTTCTCCCACAACACTCTTCACACTTCGTCACCAGCTGCGAGCCAGGTTTCACCATGACCTGCCCCTCCACCTCCTCAGTTGGACTCATCTTCCTTCTGATTGGCTACGTTGCTGCAGGTAAGAGATGTAGCTAGGTGAAGTTAGGAGGAGGGTGGGGAGAGAGTTCACAGGTCAGACAGGAAGTGTCAGAGGACACACAGCTGGGAATTAAACTGAGCAGATCAGAGTTCGGTGTGTGGGTTTACTAGAACAGATGATTTATAGAGTGTAGTGGAAATACATTATGTGATGCCGATCATGTCTATTCCATACGCTATGTCTTTGTTGCATGGTACGATACCTTCTATATATTTCACAGATGTGTGTGAGTGTGTGTGGACGATGGCTGGATGAACACACATGAGGCTGAACTGACATCATGGGTATTCACACACACACACACACACACACACACACAAACACACACACACACACACACACACACGTGAGCCTGTGTGTGTTCAGGCACTGCCAGCACATCTGTTACTAATTTCACCATAGCTCTGGCTACACTTAATCTAATATTGTGTCAGCATAGTTTCAAACAATCCCTCTTTCCTTCTTCCAGCATGCCCATCTGCCTGCCTCTAACCAGTGTGTTTAGCTTTGTTTACCAGTGTTACTAAAATCCAATGGAAATTCATAAAAATGTGGGCCAATCCTCCAGAGCTAAATCTGTGAGTGACGGCCTCAAGTGTGAATTACACTGACTTCATACCGTAAGAATGGCCAACTGCAGGAAGCGTGCAGCAAAATGAACACTTGCTATATGCAGCAAGCCAGCACAAATACTCACTTACAAACGCACAAAGCTTTTGATCTCACATTACACCATAAAAGCTTAATTTCACTTTAAATTTGAAATATAAAAAGAGGTAAGCATGAATAGTTTTTGTTACAGAGACTATTTTCTAAGTGCAGTCACTGGAAACTGGGTACAGTCTTTTCAAAATGTTAATCTGTTTCTTGTGAAATTTAGAGTTACAGTGGAGGTGGAAGCATTTAAGCAGTTGAAATGTCAGTTGAAGAGTTTGAGATGACAGCCGCTGAAATGTCAGTTGCGTGCGAGCACTGAAAAAAGTTGAAATGTCAGTTGAACTGTAAGAGCTGCAGACAGTGGTAGTGTGTGCATTTTAAGTAGTTGAAGTGTAGTTTACATGTGAGGACTAACTGCAGGTAAAATGTTTTTTGGGGGGGTGTAAAAGCTGAAAGTAGTTGATCTAATAGAAAGTAAAAATCAGCTGAAGTACCTGTGAGTGCTGAAAGCAGCTGAATTGTCTGTTGAATTGTGGGTAAAAAGTGAATAAAAAGTAGTTTTAGTTAAAGTTGATGCACTGAAGATAGTTGAAGTGTTTCCATTTGTAGTGTTAGTTGCATGCATGATGATTAAAAATTATAAAATGTGAAATATCATGGTAACGACGTACCCCTGGTCCCACCTGACCCTAACGACTCATATGGTGGCCAGGTGGGTCAACGACTCACATTGTGACCTTAACGACTCTAAAACTAAGAGCTCACATGACTCTTATGCCTCGAAATGCTCATACATTACGTAGGATATGTGCACATTTTGTTGCATTACTTTTGGTAGGAAAATGTATGAACAGTGCATGAGAACAGCCTGGCTAAAGCAGCACTGAAAGCAGTTGAATTGTCAGTCGAGGTGCTGGTGATAGTTGAAGTGTGCACTTCAAGCAGCTAGTGTGATAGCTGGCATGGGAGCTCAGACAGCAGTTGAAATGTCCCTTTAAACAGAGGCAGAGCCAGATGTTGTAAACATTCGGGGCTCAGCCTAAACCTAAGGGGGTTTGTGGGGGGTTGCTTGCCTGGGGTGGATTTTTTTCCCCAATGTAGGGCAGCTATATGCACTATTTTCCAAGCCATTTAACATAACAGAATGCCTAAAAATGTGTGCATCATTTGGGAAAAACACGATAGTTGCAAAGGAAAAAATTATCCTGTAGAGCCTACTTCATATTTTGTATCTAATTGTTCTCCAAATGCTTTCATCTGTAACTCTTCAACTGTAACTCCTGCCTCATAAAAAGAGGCAAAATTGTCTGATGTACTTCTTTTAAGTGACATAACACAGGAAGGTTAAGACTTTGGAGTAACCACCAGCATTAGTATAAGAGATGTAGGATAATAGGAGCTTTTGCTCCTTTGATTTGAAGGTCCAGTCAAAGAGACTGAGGGGAAATGTCCCAAAGTTGAAGGTATAATAAAAACCTTAAGGATTCAGGGCTTTTGAGAAAACATTTGGGTGAAGCCATCCCCAGCTTCATCACTACCTTGAATATAAGCATTTAAGGCAGCTGTAGGTTAAAGAATTAAAGAGAAAGCAGTTGAAATATCAGGTAATGTACTGGGGAAAGCATTTGAAGTGTCAGGGCTCATTTCTTATTGCACATCACCAAATGCAGTGTTTTCATCTTACATATTCAAACAGGCTGGTATGCAGTACACACATTTTAGGACAGGATTTAGTTCTTCATCGATCGTGCTTGTAAATGTTTGTCATGTTTTCTATGGGCGTCTCTCAGTTTGTGTGAACACTGTTGTTGTGAACTGACGCTCTGACCTGCACTGACTTCTCAATTTTGCACTTGGCTGAACTCCCTCTCTCCTGTAGAGAGCCATGTCAGTGCACAAACCCACAGAGCAAGACAACCCGGCACAGACACTCGACACACATAGCACTGTGCACAGACACACACACACGGTCATTCACCTTTGTCCTCGGGTGGAGTCAGTGAGTTAGATTATCATATCTGTTTGCTTTTCCTGTGGTGTGTTTCCTTGGAGTGTTTGGAGGGGGTTATTATATGATTTCACAACCTCCTGGAACAGTTCTGGCAGGGGAAAAAAAACCTCTTCTTATGAGCTGGACAAAAGCAGGAACGCATGCCTTCTTGCTGTTTGGAACCACGGACTGGTGATATTATAACATCTCAGCCCATCAGCTATTTCACATCAGCCACATTAATCGCATCTGCTTATTGCATACAACACAGACACTTCTTCCTCTTCATAACAGCATTCATCATGAACATCAGCATGTTGCTCTCTGTTGCAAGTTTTCCCCTCCTAAGGAGCAGGCTGTGCAGTGTACACTGATCACACAAACACACACTGACACTTAGATGGAGGCACAGCTGTAGTTTGGGGGGATTTTTTTTTTGCTGATCGCTAAACCAGCAGCACATTCTGCTACAGCTGAAGACTGTGGTTGTTTTGAAACACAACAACAAAAAAAAACACCACTTTAATAACTTCTACCTCCAGATGCCGTGGAGGAAATCTTTATGTCTTTAGCAGACTGCTGATAATTCATCTGTCACTGTCAAACCGAAGCAGTTGAGCTTTGCCAAATCTTCATGCCCCCTGAGTCAGATCAACTAAACCTCTGTCACTGAAGACACAAGAGGGCAGACATCTGCTTTGTCTGCTCAGTGAGAGAATCTGCTTACTGTACCTTCCCTCCATCCATCGCTCTCTCTTGGCCTGCTTCCTGCATGTAGTGAACTTGGCACCCCTCCGGTCGGCGTAATGGAGCTTGTAAAATGTTTCCATGGGATATCTCTGTAAAATCAAGGCAGCCTGATGCTAAGGCACGGCTGTACACAGGAAGACAATGTGCAGAATGAGATGTGGGAATCATTTCTGGCCGACTCTGCTGGCAAAGCCTTTATTGCTTAAAGGAATAAAAGATTTTCAGGGTCAGTGGTGGACTAAATGACTTGCTAGGATGGATACAGTTTGCAGCATGAGTGATAAGCAGAAAAAAACAATTCCTGTATCAATCTCTGCATTAGCCAAAGATGAAAAATAAGGACTTTGACTATCCGCTCATGAAAGCAAACAGATACATTTTGTCTTCAGCTGTAGCTGCTGCTGAGGAGCTAAGAGGATGGAAACCTGAACAAAGCCCCAGTCTGTGTTTATCTGACAGCAGACTTTGTGTGTTTTTGTTCTAAAATTTATATTTCCAAGTGTGCACATGTGAAGCTCTGTTTTCCAGTGAGGATAGTGAAACAGAGAGGACAACATGAGTAATCCCAGTGAGGGTAGTGTTGGCAGCCTGAATCGGGCCAGGTTATTGTGCCTGATACCGGGGCATCATTCATCTCAAGTCTCAGCCAAGTTGGGGAACTGGACGTGGCCTGACTTATTTTTACCGGCGTCCCAAATTTTGGGGCAATGCTGGGCCTGGGCATTTTTTGTTTAGGGGCCAGTGATGGCAGTGATGGCAGTGCTGGCAGCCGGAATCAGGCCATCTTATTTGGCCCGATTCTGAGGCGTCATTCATGCTGCGTCTCTGCTGAGTCAGGCAACCAAAGTTTATTTATCCAGAAAGATTAAAAGTTGAGCAATCTTTCTAATAGTGCTCAAACAAGTGTTCAACATCAAAGCTGGGGTAGGAGATCCAGAGGTGAGCAGGCAGCAGTTCAGGGGACAGACTTTGGGTTGGCAGCTATAGTGGTTTAAATTCAGCCAGGAAAAACCCCTAAGCACCAGGTGTCACATTGGGCTGTTGGAAAGTGGCTGCGCTGGGTTAAACCTATGTGATGGCAGCAACAGAAAGTTTGCTGATCTGGTGGGGAGTTGGGGCTGTTCGGTCCCCCGGAGCTGTTGTTGCATTGGCTGGATTTGGGTTGCTGGGGCTGCTGACTGGGGGTTAGTCTCCAGAGCTGCTGCCTGCTCTTTTCCCGCAGGAAGCCTTTGGCTTTGATTAGCAGAAGGCTAAACTATTAGCAACATTTTCTTGCCATCTTTTAAACACCTCACTGATATTGACACATTAGGTTTTGTTCATGGAGAGAAATCCAATAAGCTGAAAGTTTATTGTGGAAATTTTGCCAAATGACACCATAATAAAACTGCTTACCCAAGCTTTAAATCTGACTAATAAACCTCAAAGTTTGAAGATGTAGAGTTTTAAGTTTTTTACAGTTGAAAGAACTCAAGATATTTGGGCTCCTTGGAGGCTACCAGCTCATTGCCTGTTGGTTACAAAAGAAAACTTCAAAATGGGACCTAAAGTGTTTTTTTTTTATGGGATGAGCTCCTAACTAAATTTTTCCAGAAGACAAGGTGAAAGCACATCCTTGTTTGGTCATTGGCCAGCAGCCACAGTATGAGAGGAATGATATTGACAAAACCTGCTTTGCAGAGGCAACCTAACACTGCCTTAGTATCATTAATGTTCAATAACACACACTCTCAGGCATCAGCTGTCCGCATACAAATGTTTCATCGAAGTAACAGCGGCAGCACCGCTGCCAGCAGTCAGTAAATGAATGAGAAGTTCAGTCATTTATAAAGTATAAATGCTATCAATGGGAGCTTGGCCTGCAGCCACTAAGAAGGTGCTAGAAAATGGAAGCAGAGCCCTGCCAGAGAATGCAGCCTGCTCCTTAAATATATTGGCTTCAAAGAGACACAGATAATTGGAAACATGACTGTGAGGGGAAAACGGATGGAACAATGCATGTGGCCCTCCGCACCATGCTGAAGTGAATTTTCAGCAAGCGTGGTGTTCCTCTGTGTCCTGACTGTTGTACTGGTTTATACCTTGGACTCCACCAGAGTTACACAGTTCACTGCAATTATGATTATGCAATTAAAAGTTGCTTGACTGAAGAAAACCCAACACATGAAATGGTTATTTGAAATGGAAAGGAGCAAATGATCCAAAAAGTACAGTGTCATGGTAGATTTTACGACTAAAAGGGATTTCTTTGAAGGGGGTGATCTACTTTATTATCTATAGTCAGTGTATTACGTACAGTGAATATCAGTCAGCACACGCCCATTTCAGAAAAGCAGACATGAGTACCATCACAGAAGCTAAGGTATGTACTGCTATGGATGGGGACAGCAGCAAAATGTATTTTAGCCACTTCAAAAAAGGCCTATCTAAAAAGTATATATCAGTTTAAAGGTCCAGTTCGTAGGATTTAGCGACATCTATTAGCATAATTGGAATATAACATCCATAACTATGTTTTCATTAGTTTATAATCACCTGAAAATAACAATAGTGTTTTAATTACCTTAGAATGAGAGGTTTATATCTACATACAGACCAGGTCCTCTCCCATGGAATCCACTATGTTGCTCTACAGTAGCCTAGAATGGACAAACCAAACACTGGCTCTAAACAGGCATTTGTGATTCTGCTTTTTCCTGTCGTCACCGAAGTTCTCTGAAACAATGGCACAAAGAGAAGTTTCAGCAACCTCGCCACTAGATGACATTATATCCTACATAGCGGACCTTTAAGTGAATGCTATACTGAGAGTATTTTCGCTGCTTTACCTCACCTTTCCTTGGGCAATATATTTTCTCAACTGTGGAACTAATGTATTCCGATGCATCTCCCTCTTTTCAGCCCATTCAGTCTCTCTCTTCAGTCTCTCTGCAGGAGTTCTTTATGCTCTCGTTCATGACAGTATCCTCTTGTCTCCACAATAAACAGCACTTTTGTTGTCACCGTCATAATGAATCAGATTTTTCTTTTTTTTAATTTGCTGTGTCTTTCATAAACCGTTGAAAGCTTGACCCTAACAGCTGACCTGTGGTACAATACAGTATGCGGCATAGTTGTGTTTTGGCACAGGAATGCAGAAGTTCTACAGATGAGAAAATGTAGTGCCAGAGGAAAAGACTGTCTGACAGCAAAGCAGTGAAAACATTCTCAATATAGTGTCTCTTTCAACTGATATTGATTTTAGGTATGCCTTTTCTAAGGTGGCTGTAGTATGTATTTTTCCTAATCCCCATCCACAGCAGTACATAGCTCAGCTTCTGTTCTCCTGCCTGCTTCTCTGCCTCCCACTGATGGTAATGTATTGAATATCTTGTACAACCCACTTCGAAGAATCCAAACACCCCTTTAATGTTACATTAATTCAGCACACTGAAATACAGCTTTTCAGTTATTGCTATTATTTCTGAGATTTGCCTTGTATTATGGCACCAAAGACTCAAAATTAAGAAATAGTTGAACTCTCGAAAATCGTGATTCATTCTCAAAATGTCAAACTATTTCTTAAACTGTCTAATATTAGAGTGTACATCCTTTTAATTCTCCTTAACTGGGCAACCAGGTTTGTTTTGTGTGGTTGAAATGTCAAGGTTGGACTTTACTATCTCCTATTGTCTTAAAAAATAATTGCTCTCCTTAAGCTCGTTCCTACTGCTGCCTGTTAAAATGTGGGGGTAAAGTGAAATGCTCATTTTGAAATCAGTGTTGAAGCATGCCATCAATAGCTTTCATGTGTGATTAAAGTTTAAAGCTGTTTGTTTGCCTCAAGCTTCCGTCAAACACCATGAATCCACTCAGATTTATGTATCTATTCTGTTTGCAGGACCTGAGCCTGACGTGCGGCCTAGAGCGGTGCGTTCAAGTGCCTGTCAAGAGCACATGAGCCTTCACAACCGCCTGGATGTAGTGGAGAAGGTGCTGTTTCCAAACCAACTTCACATTCAGCCCTCAGTGGTTTGAAACCATCAGGATTTGGGATGTTGTTGCCCCCCGGTGTTGTCAACTTCATTATTAAGTGTCAGCTTTCTCTCTATCTTAGGCTGCCAAAAAACTCCTCAGCATTTCCTTTCAAGGATAAGATGTCGACAAAGCTGTGGCTCAGTGCCACATCCACAGCCACTTACTGTGCAAAAACACCATGACGTCTAAATTGTTCCCAAAAAGCTGATGAGTTAGTCGGTATTCATCTGACAAACCCCAACCCAAATGCTGACTTTGACCTCACCTTACTAGCTGTTTTGGGCAACTGTTTTATTCATATGAATAAGTGACTGTATTATTCATGGGTGATGATTCTATTATTCATACTACAACTTATTAATGCATTATTTATATGTCAACCGCAAAACTATGTCTTCTGTCTCCTGCAGAAAGTGGAGGACACAGTTGACAAGTTGGAGGTTGAACTGGCTGCTCTTCTGGATGCTATTGAAGCCCCAGAGTGGCGCCCCCTGTTGGACAATGAAGGAAAGACGACAGTGGATATCCTGGAAGATCCAGGGCAGAGGTCTTAAACTAAGGGCATCGATGGAGGAGGGACTCAAGGCGCCTTTCAAACTTGGACTTTGAATAATTCAGTCTTTTTCCATGACTTTTATGCAAACTTTTTTAAAAACTGTGTGTATGCATATGCTGTATCTGTATATCAAAATGAAGTTGTTTTCTTAAAAGAGGCACAAGGCCAAGCTTGTCTGCATTATTTACTCTTCATAAGAGTGAAAGCCTCATCTCTTTTCCAATCATAGATTCTCCACCTGCAGTCACCACTGGCACAGCTCATGTTTACAAGACTACTCAAAGATATTAATACACTTTGGGAGTGACTACAATTTATACCCCTGCTCTTCATCGCCCTCTACTGTCTGCAGACAAACTGGGCATTTGATGCTGTGTTTGAGTAGAAATGAAAAAGACACAGATGCACCAAAATACTGGAAGGAGATTTATTTCTTTATCAAAGCAGTTAAAGCAGCATTTTTTAAACACACGGAGCAGTTTCAGTTGGTACAGTAACAAGGCTTTTCACTGACTCCCCATAAAAATCCCGCAGCACAATAACATTATGCAAAATAGGATCACAAGGAGGAAAACAGTGGCATAAATCACATTTTCTCCTTCATTTGTTTTCTCAACAGGGCACTGAGTTTCAGACTGTATCCACAGAGTTAAGACATCTACAGTATGGTACGCCTCGAGAGCATCCATCGGAAAACGGCTGAATAGGAGACATGCTGTTGCTGGTCAAACACTAGCACAATGCCTTTTTTTTTTTGAAACACCTAACGGCATCCAGAACATTAACACATAAAGAAACATGTCGGGAGGGTTTGCAAGCACGGTCCAATTAGGAATGATCACCGATATCAAGGAACAAATGCCAAAACTGTAGATTAGTATTGTAACTTAGAGAGAAGCTACACTTAAATTAACTGTCAAAACCAGTTATTATCATTTACAAATGATTAACATATAATTACACATCCACTTCAGGCCTATGTTGATTCTGATGGTGTGTAGACTGATTTAATGAGTCTTAGAAATAACTGAGCTTCCTTTTCCACAAATGGAGACATTCAGTGTTTTAGTAATGCAGCAAATTCTGTGTTGGGGTGAAGTGAAAACCTGCCCCAGTTCCAAATATTCTTCCTTTGTTGCACAGTCAATAACGCAACACTTAACCCACAACGGAGCATCACACACAACTGCTGACCTCATTCCACTCATCCAGCAAGGGTACGAGCCTGAATACTTGAACAAAGCATTAAGACAACCTACAGGATGCCAAAAGGTACTGCATATCATCTAAAAATATCATGCCGTCCATATAACACTGGGATTATACGATTTTGTACAGTTTAAAGTTCACAAAAGTCACTGTCCAGAAACAGTCACGCAGGCCAGTTATACTCTGATTTGGACTGTGTCTATAATCAGGTGAGCTATTACCAAAAGCTTGTGCATGCACAAATCAGCCAGTAAGGCTCAAGCTCCAGGCTTTGGCAAAAACAGGCTTATACTGTAAAGGTACATGCAAAAAAAGCGCAGGGCTCGAGACTATTAAATTCATCATATATTTTGGCAGACTTGGAGGATGCCACTTTATATCCCTTTAAAGAAGCTTCTTATTCTAATCATAATGTATAATGGTTCAAGAAATACTTCAACATTTTGGGTGATATGCTTATTTGCTTACCTTCTGAGAGTGACATGAGAAAATAAATACCACCCTCATGTGTGTGCGTCAAGTATGAAGCTGCAACTCACAGGACATTAGCCTAGCTTAGCAAAAGGACCGTAACCAGATGAGCCACTGCAACTTACAAGACAATGGTCATATGGCCAACCTGTTCTCATTCCCAGGGCATCAAATCAGCAGCCTGGTCAATGGCCCTTGGCTTCTGATACGCACCAGGCACCCTTTAGCATCTGTATAAGATGCAACAGGCTTTCAACTAACTTCAGTGTAAACCCATCCGCAGCAATAACGTAGTAGAAAGGGTGAGAACATCCAAGTAGGTTTGATGCTTTAAACATGTATGGGACTGTCACCCAGGAGGCAGTTGTTTGTGTCCTGTGTGAAACCAAAAGTCACTTCTAAGTTTTTTTTTAGCCACACCTAATAAACGTCATGTGATATACAGGTGCACATCACATGACATACTTATTAATTTACTGCTATGTTACAAATTTAGTTGTTTTAACCAAAACCTTTTTTGAAAAGACACTGTAGCATGTAACAAGCCAATGCTGACATAGAAACTGAGACTTCCAAAATTGATTCTAGAGGCATACCTAGAGTATCATAGTTCGAAGCACAGGGCCACTGATCAAGCTGCTGTATTTGACAAGTTGGGAGTCAGAACGTGATGACGTGCTAGCTTGGTCAGAAGAGACCAAGCTAGCACTGATGTTAGCAGGCTAATCTGCTAGCATGTTTACTGCTAGCCGAGCCTTGTTACGCATTCCACTGTCTCTCGTGGCGAGTACTACCCTACTGTGCTATGATTGACAAGAACTAGACCTAACTATGACCTCTATGCTTAACCCTAATCATCTCCAACCTTGAAATGTCAACGTGACAAGTACTAGTCGACCACAGCACAGTAGGGCAGGACTTGCCAAGGAAAGCAGTGGGGTCCATAATAGACCACTGTTGGCCAAGCTAATGTAGTGGTCTGCCAACTGAAAGCAGACTGATCAAACTGATCTGAATCATCTATCAAACTACATTTTAACCATGGTTTGGTCACGCATTGTGACAAGTGTGAAGTGTCACAATACGTGTAGCCTGGCTGGTGGCAATTTTATGCAAATGTAGCATACCGATGTCTTTGCATAAAGCTCACAAATTAACAGAATGAATTAACTTTTTCTACCCATCCAGGACTTCTGAGTAGCATTCCTGGAAATGAATTGCACCATGGCTGCTAAAAATTGATTAATACATCTTTACATTACTGTTTGATCCTGAAGATCCTGTTACATAGTGAGCATTAGGGGATCCGGGTAAGAAATTTAGACTCAGACAGAGCCAGGCTAGCTGCTTACCCTGCTTCCAGTCTTTATGTTAAGCTTGGTCAACATGAGATTGGTTTTAGTCTTCTCATATAATTCTTGTAAAGCCAGCCAATAGGCGTACTTCCCCCAAAAATATTACTTTAAGTTCCCCCCCTTACCTGAAATAGATACTTTTATACATAATCACAATATGACTGTATAAATAATAGTATTTTCACTTGCAGAAGGAACACTGACTTTATGTTATACTGGGAAAAAGAGACATACACACTCACACATTCAAAGTTCCTTAGAAATGGTTATGCAAATGGTAGAAAAGCTTTGGCATATTTTGCCTACAAGTTGTGCCTGCACACTTGGAAAGAAGAGCGGAACGAAGCAGTACGAGGCTTCACGCAGCTCTTCCTTAAGTTTATATGTCGAGTTCGCAGTCCCACATAAAACTGTGGTGAGTTTAATTACCTACACTGTACGCTATTTACATGGTTTTCATTTTATTAGGCCTTAGGGTTTTAAGGTGAACCTTTGCTACATGTTCCCAGGTGTTCAGACTGAGATTAACGGCACCACCTCAAATGAACCACTATCTCTATGACAGTAATAGACTAGCTCATCTATACAATTTGAAGTACCAACAGGGCACAGCTACACATTAAGTACAGCCCCGAAACAAGCTCTACAGGGAGATGATCTTTATACTAACCAAGCACTTAAAGAGATGATGATGTGTGGTGAAGGAAAAAGAGTTTCCTAATAGATTCTTAAAAGATGGGATTTTGGGTGATTGGCATTAACAGTAATTCCCAGAGCAGAGTTTCTGAGTGCTCTATGAGTCAGAGCACGGTGCAGGGCTAAAATACTACATCTTGGTAACCATTACAGACACAGTGACAAGCAAAACCTTTCATTCTGATTGCTGTACTGATTCCCCATTAATAACAGTACCTTATCATCCTAAAAAAGCTCGGAAAAAGAACAGGCGTCTAACACTTAAAGAGGGAACTAACATTCTGACCTATAATGCATCCATGGCTACAATGGGATTAATGAATACTGATTATCATCAACAGGCACCACTTTTAACAGGTTTACAACATGAAATCAGCCGCACTGTCTTGGCCGACTGAAACCAGCCATGAACACTTACTGTAAATGTGTCTCGGGAAGGTGTTGCAACAGGAGGAAGGTGCTCCAGGAGAAAAAACTACTCTGAATTAGGGCACACATTACATGAAAGAGGCTGGGGGGAGTGAACTGAAGACGCAGGCAACAACATAAACTGAATGCCTGCATGTGCTGAATAATTCAGTCGTCCCCATCAGATCTTCAACAGGAAGGCTGAGAGGGAAGGCGTCTCCAGCAAAACCACCGACCCCCAAAAACCGTGGACTGCTATTGCTCGGGATGTCATCATGCTCGTGGAGCTTTCTGTTCGTGAACAACACCTCCTAGTAAGTGATGCCTTATTTGTCATGCTATACTGTAACGTTGCATAGAAGTTAGAGCTTACTCTAGGGCAGATGGGTACAGTAGGCGGGGACTCTCTGGAGATCTGCTTCATTCATGCCCTACCAGGAGGATGCTACAGAAAAAAAAACAAGGAGGGGAAATGGTGGGAGCCGTTTTTTGGGTCCTGCTGTGCGTTCAGTCGCTCTGCTGTGCGTGTCATCCGCTCCTGGCTACAACAGAGGAGAGAGGTGAGAATGTATCTATTGGCATGGCACAAACACGGCAGCAGCCAGAGAGACACCTGCGATCGTCACTGTGAGGCGATGTGGCGCTAGCAGCTGCCGGGGGAGGAGCAGACTGAGCCGCACATGCTTAGCTTGGAGGAGGACTCGGGCTCCGGCTCGGGGTCGGGCTCTGGCTCAGGTGCGTCATCGTCAGTGGCCCCGGCTTCAGCTTCTCCGTCCCCGTCTCCACTGGCATCATCACCCCCGGCCTCTGACTGACCCTCCTCCTGACGCCTTTTCAACCTGAGAAACAGACGCAGATAGAATCATACAACCTGTATATGCATCCATAAACCACTATGGAAATCTCTTAATCTAATTCTAAGTTTAACTTTTAACCACTTCTTGAAGAACAGACTGGTAAAACTCTGTGTCCTTCTATCTTTGCAAGAACATCTGGTCCTCAGAAAAGTGGTAGAATGACACACACAGAAAGAAACAGCAAGTTGTTGAATGTAATGAATGTAATAAAAGGCCTGGGGTCTATTATATAGTACTTGTCTCTGCTGTGCATAATTCTAGATATCATGTGCTCCATTATAAATAGAAATAGATTGCCATTAATTAGAGCAAAAGGATATAATAAGACATTTGCGAAACAGAAGGATTTCAGTAACACTGCAGTGGCAGGACCCGGTCAATAATAAATGAGGCAATAATTTAGAGCAGCACTGAACCAATATTCCTCCTTTTTCATCGCAGAGAGGACACATATTCAATGATATATGAACCTCATAGTCTATATTTATGATGTACTGAGTATATTTCACTTACATATACAAAGGATTAGATGCATAATGTTTTAATGTTTAGTAACAGCAGGGCGAGTTCTGAAAAACCTTCTGTCATCTATGATTTACATATCCGAGTCATTTCATTAAAGAGGCTGGCTGCCATGCAGGTTTGGAATAATATGCAAACCACTCCTGTATGCTGAATGCCTTCCTATATCAGATACACTGCACGCTCTATGGGTTTGCTTTATATTGAACATAAATTGGTTTTTGCTGTGCCTCTTCTCATGCCGCAGCTGATACAAGTTCTTAACTTCCTCATCTCCTGACTCCCTCAGAGATTTTGCACAGCAGTGATGCTTCTGGGTACATTCAGTGCTAGCTTTACATTCACCAATGCTTCAAGCCACAGTCATGGTTTAAATCCATGTGGCAGTTAGGGACATGTCTATTTCAAACTCTTCCTTACAATAAAAGCATTATATGTGAACCTTTGGTGTTGATTTCTTTTAAGGAAAATTATATATTTTTTTTCAATACATCTGACCATTATTTCTAGCAGTTATGATAATCTTGTACTTCCCAAAGTACCTGCTAAGGTCTGGAAACATGGCAATGTCAATACATTCAAGTCAATACAGTCTGATGGGACAAAAAAACTTGAGCAGTCAGACGATTACATGGGTTGTAATCAATCCCCTAGTTTATCCAGAAGAGAAAAGAATGACGACGATAATATTATTATCTTTACTGTTCAATGTCAAAATCTACTTTTTGCTCCCTGTTTCAAAGTTAAATTGTGAGCAAATTTTTTTTTTCCCAAGAAAAAACTTTGAATTTCTGAGATTTAAGTTGTAAATTTACAAGAAAAAAACTCACAAATTTAGGAGAAAACAAACCTCATTGTTCTCTGAGATCATAAATCACAAATTTACGATAAAAACAACTAAAAAAAAATTGTGGTTTTGTATCCAGGAACCACATCGCTTCACTTTGCAAGGCTGGATCGTTCTCATCACACCAAAGACGGCACCGGTAAACATGGAGTCCCAGCAAACATTGAGACGTTGAATGACCGTTGTTCAAACGTCCAACCGAGGTGGCCTGTGGTTCAGAAACAGCTCTATAATTAAAGTTTTGTTGTCTGAGACGTTATCTGGCCCTCGGCTGCTTAGGCGTCTTCGCAACATCAAAATATGACATTAACGCAAATGGACCCATTCAGCTATTCTGCTAAAATGTATGTACACAGTGCGCCATCAGCAAATGTGTACATCCTAAAAACTGAAAATAATAAGTCAACTAAGGCTAAAAGTAACAAGTGTAGGTTGACTCACATGAGACACAGACCCTGGTCTCTTGGTTGAAAGTTCTGTGCTCGATCCTTTTGTTCACCACAGCTTCCTTCCTACTAGGACTAGGCCCCGGAGACCCTTTTCTTGTACATTTATAACTTTAAAATCTCAGAGTATATTCAAGTTTTTCCACGTAAATGTTTTTTCTCATGAATTTATCCCCCTTCCTCGGGTCTATATTTTTCTTTTTTTCAACTGCTATAATACACAGTTGTAGTACTGTGTTTACACTGAAAAATTAACAAAATAAAGTGAACTCAAAACAGTGGATATACAAATTGAAATTGAATTTGAATTAAAATTGTACCTTATATCATTTCATGTATCAAATAAAATAACTGATCGATTGAAAAATCCCTGTTTTTTGAGTCCCCTGCTGATGTACGGAATTTTTTCACAATGAAATGCTCAAAGGAATGGAGGAGTGTCTTACAACTGGAAAAAAAGTGGATGGTGGTGAACTAGCTCCAGGAACATCTCAGAAAAAAAGAACTGTTACAATATTTGTTTGTTTGCTGTCTCTTTGACTGTCAGTGGCATGCTGAAGTCGCAGTTTGCTTGCCTTTGCATGGCTGCATGCTATGTCATTTCCTATTAGCATTAAAAAAGTAACATGTTAATTTCTTGCGTACTAACTGAAAAACAGTTTACTATAAGGATTAAAATATAGCCTACTACACATTATTAGTATGCAGGATGCAGTTGGGACATAGCAAGAGTTTTCCCTTGCAAGGAGGGATAATTAGTGATACTGCTGATGTGCGGCCTTTGTAAAAAATAAAGTGAAAGCAAATCTGGCAAAACTGTTGGTTTGTTTCAAACACGTACAGTATTTACAACAGTTGAGTTTCCTGCCCTGTTTCATCTATTAGAGATTTTGCCACATTATGAGATCTCAGCTCTCACTGTAATGAGTACAATGTGTTAGTATAACTGACAGAACAGATGGCCACAGCTACAAAATTTAAATTTACCTAGATTTCATTTAAGAGGAAATTGTGTTCCCTGACAATTAAGGAAAAGTTTAGCAAGGAAGAAAAAATATTTTGGTGTAATTCTCATAATATTTAGCCTTTTGCATTTCATCCAGCAGGATGCTAACTATCTCTCTGTGTTAGTGCATCACTGCTGAAGGACAAAACAGAAAACTCTGCTTTTAGCCCGTGTTAGAGATGGTCTGCTGCTTTTGTGTTCTCTTACTTCTCACGGTTGAAGATCATGAACTCTTGCTGCACCACTTCAAGGCACTCCTGTAGGTAGTCATTCTCCTGCAGGCAGGCAACAGGCAACACATCATCATCATCTTCCACATCAACATCAACCTCGTTATCATCATTAAGAACTGCAGACAAAACTTGACGTCAACTTGAATCCGTCAACTGCATGACCTCTGAGCTGAAAATGTCTTTTTCCTCATTTCCTTTTTATCCTTCGTTGCTCTTTTTAAACAAGTCATGAATTGTTTGTGAGCCCTCCTCAAATTGGATGTTTGGCCCGAGACAAAAATAGAAGCTCATATTTCCGAAAGCACTTGAGGCCATGACAACAGCAGTGAAGGCTTCATAATTTAATAATCCTGGTAATAACGGAGTATGGGCACACACGAGCAGGCACGCACACGTATGTGCTGCACACTCACACAGACACCAAGTCTCATAACCCTGCTGTTGTTAGAGGTACACACTCCCTGCACATGCTGATCAGCGGTGATAACACGTGACACACGCGCACACCGGACTGACGTTAATAACACTGATGTCATGATGACTGTCTGATGGGAACAGGCTGTTTCTCATAAATACAGAGAGGATATCTCCTGTCTGTGGTAAATAATGTCTCAATCAAACATAACAAGGCAGAAGAGACAGAGAGACTGCGGTACAGTTCTGCTCTCAGTATACACAGAGCACATCAGGCTGGGCCCAATATGTGAGCGTGGTATCAATCCTCTCATCTGACTTTCAGCAGTAAAGTAGATGTGTGTTTTCAAAGATTGCAACCTTTAAGTTAGTTATCAAGCACAAAATGTTTTCTGGTTTTAGCTTCTGATATTTTATAGCCTAAAGGATTGATCGACAATGAAATGGTTAGCTTCAGCCTTAACAGTGTTTGCTTTTTTTTGTTTGTTTTTTCCATCCTAAATAACAGGAGAACAAAATAATACAGTAGGGCACAGCAGTTTAAATGTTCTAAAACAAAAGAACTAAAGACGTCTTCACATTAAAAATGTTGTGTAGAAATGACCCAGTAGCCAGTTAGCTTAGCAGGTCTGAGAACAACAGAAAACACCTAGCCTGCCTCTGTCTAAAGGTAACAAATATGAACCTCTAAAGCTCATCAGTTCCTACTAGGTATCTTTTTGCCAGTGTAAAAATGATAGGGTTGAACCAAATACTTGGATTTAACGAGTATCTGGTACAGATAATGTACTTTTTACAAGTATTAGTGCCATCTGAGTAAAATGAGTCGATATCCGTATTCGTGATGTAGGAAAATCCTCATTTTGGCAGCTGTGTTCAATCTCTTACTTTTGTGATTAGACTGGCCAATCCCCACCCTTTCCCCGTCCATGTCCCACCCACTTTTGCTTTAAACCATGCCCATTTCGAGTACTGATCCCGATATGGGTAATTTAGTTGGCTGAACAGATACAGATAAAAAAGCTCATATTAAAAGACATGACACTATAAAATGGATAGTTTTATAGTGTTTTTTTTTTTTATTTGCTGAGCCACTTTCAAAGCCATAGTTAAATATTCTATAAACACAAAGATGTGACCACGTTACAGTTTCAGTATTTACTGCACCAATTAGTCATGTACTATCCCATGGGATGCAGAGTTAGAAAGGGCAACTGCCAACTGAAGCTTGAATCATTCATCGTCTGCCAGGATGAGAACCATCAGCAGGATGCAACATTGTCATTCAATGAATGCACAAAAAAACCCCATCAAGATGCTGGCAAAAGAAATCAAGAGAGCCTACGGGGATTTATGTTCCAGCAATCAGGGAACCCACGAATCCTCTGGCTTCAGCGTATAAATAGCTGTTGTTTTTCCAGTCCGCCAGCCTTTTATCTCCAAGAATAGGAGACAAACTACACCGACAATCTATGGTAAGTTAATGATGTAACTTTAGCTAGCTTGCACGTTTTTTATTTATAGCCTATTATGCTCACTTTTCTCAGGCTATGTTGTCAATTGATGGCGGTATTGTTTTTGTTACAGTGTAACGTTAGCGTGATTACTCAGCAAATAACCAGGCTACACTGTAACAAATATGACTGTACCATAATGAGAGATTTTTTTTCCTTTCTTCATTGGTAGATCCCATGAGGGTGAACTTCTTTCGCTCCGTGTTGCCACAGTTTTGTAAAGCAGCCAGCACTTTGCACTGAGCTGTGTGTTGCTTGGCAACCATTCTGCTAAATGTTGCTAGCGGAAGAATAATAATTTGATTATAATTATTATCTTATTTTAATAACTAAATTATTGCATTTTTTGTTGCTGTGTGTTTTTTATGAAACATTGCCAGGTATATGTAATAACGGCCTTATAAAAGCAATGGGCCACTGGAGGCCGTGGTTTACCGTGATTTTAGAACAGCTCTGAGTTGTGCCTTACAACTGCTCATAGCTGAAAACTGAAAACCACGGCCTGAAAACCACAGCCTGAAAACCACAGCCTGAAAACCACGGCCTCTCATAGCATATTGCTTAAATTTACCATTTATTCAAAGAGAGTTGCTAAGCAACCAATGGAGAATCCTGGGGACTTACGGTTCTCAGCCAAGACATAGTCTGGCACTATAAAGATGGTGTCTCCCCTTCCTCTGTCAGTACAAAAATGAAGCCAAAATATGCCAATACAGACGCTGACATCTTCTCATCTGCCATCAATCATGATGTCAAACCTCTTTTAATAGCATTAAATAACTAATTCAACACTTGAACATTCAGCAATGCACTAACAACTACCTAAAATGACAGGAACCATCTGTGGAAAAAAATTATTAGATGCACACTTTGATCTTTTAGTTTAGCCAATGTTCAATGTACTAACTTGGAGGTGGCAGGGTTTATGACATATACTGCAGCCAGCTACCAGGGGGTGTTTGAGATGTTTTGACTTCACTTTTGGGGAGCTCTCATGTCCCTCTTTATATACAGTCAATGGTTTGGCACATAACGCCTTGTACAGGGGTGAGTTATCGTTTCTAAACTTAGTTTTGTCTGGCTTTGAAAAACATAATTTTATGCTCAGCTAAGCAAACAGGCAGCTGCATACCAAATGGACAGACATGAGAGTGGTATTGAACGTCTTATCTACCTCTAGACAAGACACAGAAAAAATGTACTTCACAAAAATGTCGTACTATTTCTTGAATTTCAAAATCCTCTTGTTTTGTTATCATAATTTTGACTTGTATAATATCCTTCCATATTATTCTTATTTCCCCCTGTTCAGGATCAAGTAAAATATACCAACATACCCTCACAATGGTTCGTATGATATCTTATGAAAAGTTATGCACGTGGTTTGTATGATATCTTATGAATTAGCGCTCTGACTGCTTAGGGTAGCTTTAGGAAAAGAATCATGGTTGGGCTGTTGACTTTTGGTTTCTCACGGAAAACTAATGCATCTCCTGTGTCAAAGTCCTGTGTTTGTTTGACCTGTCCAGCACCCCGACCATTTCCATACACAGACTTTTTTAATCTTTTCACTCCAGTCATATAACAGAGGACAGCCTGCAACACATATGTCACGTAATCACAGCCTCCTGGCTCATGATTACTTCGGCTGTATACGAATTATAGTGCTTTACTTTCCTTAGGGTCAAGTACAAACAGTGAATGAGAACAGCCTGCATATTTATTTCTGTATGGAGATATTTATGATCTCAAAAGATGTAACGAAGCAGTGTTCGTACAGGATGCCTACAGCTAATATGCCTGTACAGTAAGTCCCTTTTTATATTCACCACCACAATTAGCTTTTCTTTTTTTTCTGCTGAGCTGAAGTAATTCACCACAGCTGAGGAAGAAAGATGCTGGGATTTGGCTCAGCTCCAATCTAAAAATACACAGTTTTGATGGGAACTGACAGACCGGAGACCAAGGTAAACCTGAGCAGCATTGTTATCCAAGACTGGCCTTGCCTCTTCATTTGTACAGTATCCATGTGAACACTCCTATACAGCAGGTTATAATTTGCTCAGACACATGTGCGTGCACTGGTGTCCTCTTCATAATCATTTGCTTTTAGCACCTACACACTGAAAATAACACTAACCTGATCTACACAAGGCTACAAAGATCACATTAACAGAGAATCGGTAAATCATAGTATTGTATAATGGCAAATAACCATTTTAAATGTGACAAAAGCTAAAAAATAGCACTCTCTATCATCAGAGGGAATAAAGGCAATTTAACAGATGCAGTGACATCTTGAATTCCACCTTCATCCTCACAGCTCCTAAGTCCTCCTCCTCAACAGAACATAATACTCTTAATGCTGGAAATATGCAGCATTTCACTTGTTTATCTCTTGTATCTAAAACTAAAATATGAAAGATGGTGCAGATTACTGGCTAATCTGAGGAATGTGACCTCTCTATTTGAACGATCTTTTAAGAGACACAAATGAATGTACACACAGAGTGCTCCTGTAGTTTTGGTTTTAAAGACGGAGTAGTTCTTACTTTTTTTTATTGACTGTCTGATTTGATTTTACAGTTTTTATTCACTTTTCCCTATTCACTGTTTCCAATATTTCTCAGGTCTAGCTCTGTGCAGGCTCTGTTATTATATCCAGACAACTCCTGTACAACCAGCAACTGTGTGCAGAGGACGATGTCACTCACAGACTGTGAATCCTTGCTGTTGTCTCGAGACCGGTTCTTGGCCAGCCTCTTCTTTTTCTTGTGAAGGGGGCGCGACTCCAGAATCATCTCTTCCAGCTCAAAGGTGGGGTCGCAGTGGAGGCGACCTTTCTGTGGGAGGGAGATGCACCCGAGATAATTAGAAACAAAAACACTCACACTCTGTGTCATAAATCAGCTGCAGTATACACACAGCCAAGGAGTGCACAAATGCATAGTGCACACTGAAGTGAACGTACTGATTAACACACATGGATGCATGCCTGTGCACACACTAATGTACCGTAAATCCACACACTATAGTGAAATACCATGAAGAAGCTGCATTCAGTTTCCTCTGCATTATTTATTTGCTACACATGCTCATTACGATCTGCAAACACGAAGGAGTGCCGGTGTGCACTGCTAAGTGTTTATCGTATGCTTGTGTGTGTGTGCGTTGCTGTGTGTTGATATCTGATCGCTTCACACTAACATTAGGAACAAATCCGGCCTCCATCTTCTTCTCATACACAGCGTCCCAGTTGACGTCAGCGAGGTAGGGAGATGTCTGCATGTCAGACAAGCTGGAGAAACGATGCTCTGGGTTCACTGTCAGTAGCTGCACGGAAAGGACACACACACACACACACACACACACACACAGAGCAATGTCACCTACATCATGTCACCTTCTCGAGTAGTAATATCACCTTCACAACTTCTCTCTTCACTCACAGCCAGACTCTACTCTCTGGGTGGTGAAATAAACTCAACAAATTGTGGGTGAAAAACAAATATCAGTTTGTTTCTTTGTGCAGTCTCAAGGAGCAGTTTCAAAAAAGATATGTAGCCTGTGTGTGTGTGTGTGTGTGTGTGTGTGTGTGTGTGGCTGGACTAGGTGAAGTGAACATAACAAGGAGCCAAAAATATTCTGTTAAATATGTAATCCTTCCCAGCCTCCCTGCACTATCTCGCCATTAAAACCTCCATATTTAAGATTTTTAACTCTCTTGACTTTATGCTGCCATTATTACTGCCACATTTTCCTCTGGATTTGGAGATATTTTTATAGGCAATTCTTTTCATTGTTATTCATCTGAAGTTGGTGTTTTTATTGTTTATAAGCATGCACAATAGAGCCCTAAGTGTTCAATATTAAAATAAATAAACAAAAGACATTATGAATGACTCAACCACTGAAGGTCTACTGCTGTGATGAAATGGTACACACATTAAGTAAGCCTCCCTTTTATTTTGCTTAACTACGAATGTTACTCATCTTGCCAGCTACCTGGCCAGGCAGGATTGTGAGCTTGGATTATTCCTCGCCAACACAGTGAAGAGCCAGTGTTAGCTGTGTTAGCTAGTTCCTGATGGCTAAAACGACCACAGAGTTTTCATAGAGTTGACTGTCTTTCCCTGAAGAACATCTTTTGAATAAACACTCTGCCGAGATAAACATCTTCCAGGACCTTAGGGGCTCTGTAAGCAGCCAATAGAGTGCTGGTGCCTTCGTCACAAACAGGCCCCCATAAAGTGTGCCAGGCTTTGAAGCCAATTTTTGTGGCCAAACAGTGTAATTACGCTGTCAAGTGATGCCCTGCAGCCCAAAAAGTAATTTCCTATTGACTTGCAAGGTGAAAGAGACGTCTGTAAATCAGTGGATAAATGTTTTCGAGCGTTACAATGCCTGCAAATGGCTCGTTTCACTACCAGGATTTAAGCCATTCAGTCCAATAACATTTCGAAAGTCTGGAAGAGCTGCACAATTAAATAATTCTATTCCTATTCAAGTCAGGTGTAGAGGTGCACTAAACCGGAAGTTAGCTGTTCGGCTGGCGAAAGCTAGCTGTTCGGTTGCGCTCGGCTGTGCTTGACCACTTTAAGACTCCACTACACTTGCTTTATGGGCTGCAAAGTGCAGAAGTAGTGCTGATAACCCTCGGATCATCCAGGTATATCATATAATATACAATATAAAATATAATATATAATAATATAAGTTAAAGCATTTCGGCTTCATGTGCCTCTAAACAACTCTTACCCTGCGTTCAATGCTGTATAATACATTCATGGTCAAAGCCAGTGAGACTTTTCCATTGGATTTTGGATCATTGCAGAAAATAAACTCTGTAGCAAACAAATGTTCATGATACTTCACGTTTTATTCAGCAAGATTTCACAAAGGAACACCACTTATGATTACTGAACCCGAAATGCCATCACCAGATATAAAAAGCTAACGTTAGGCTCTGCACAACAACACTAGGGTGGCATGACTTAATATCACCATCACAACAAGGCTGTAAAGCTGTGTCCGTCGTGCTCATTCTGTAGTCTCATGTAGCCACTTCTACACTCATTTCCTGGTTTCAGGACTCATTCCTGGAGCACTCTATTGGACAATTTATGATTACTTTAACATTGTTGTCGCTCCAGCTAACAGGCTAAATTTCGCAACACTTGTTGATTTTTAAGAAACACAACATACCTTTTCACTGTTTTGCAGATGATGTACAGATCTATCTGCCCCTTAAATCCATTAGCAAGGATTCTGTACAGCCACTGCTAGAATGTTTAAAAGATGTCACATCCTGGATGGACAGTAACTTTTTAAATCTCAATGAGGATAAAACAGAGATCATTATGTCTGGATGTGACCCCTCCGATTACTCTGCTGATTTTCTGGGCCCTTCACTCCTAACATCCGTTCCTCTGTTAAAAATCTCGGTGTGACCTTTGACAGTGCTTTTAAATTCGATAAACAAGTTAGATCAGTAATACAAACCAGCTTTTATCAACTCAGGCTTTTAGCTAAAGTAAAGGGCTATCTCTCCCCCCAGAATCTAGAGAGGGTAATCCATGCTTTTATAACCTCACGTCTGGACTACTGTAACTCGCTTTATGTCGGTATTGACCAGTCACTGCTACACCGTCTACAGCTTGTCCAGAACGCAGCAGCCCGCCTCCTCACTGGAAAGCGTAAACACGATCACATCACACCAATCTTGGCCTCGCTCCACTGGCTTCCAGTGCGTTTTAGAATTGATTTTAAGATTTTATTGATTGTTTTTAAAGCCCTAAATGGGCTGGCACCCCCTTATTTAACCGAACTCCTGCACTTTCATGCTCCCTCCAGAGCCTTGAGATCAGCCAGTCAGCTATTACTGGCTACTCCTAGGACTAGGCTGAAGACCAGAGGCGACAGAGCCTTTGGGGCGGCTGCCCCTAGGCTCTGGAATAGCCTGCCCCTGCACATTAGGTCTGCCCAGACCCTAGAGGTTTTTAAGTCTTTTCTTAAAACCCACTTCTTCTCTCAGGCTTTTAACTCAGGTTGAGCTGGACACCCAAACATTTTAGCTTATTTTGATCTTATTTTATAACTCTTGTATTTTATTTTATTGTATTGTATTTTATGTATCTTATGGTTATTATTGTGGTGTACTATTAGGTACCTCATTGTATTTGCTTGTTTATTTCTATTGACCTGTTCAGCACTTTGGTCAACCTTGGTTGTTTTAAATGTGCTTTATAAATAAAGTTTGAGTTGAGTTGAGTTGAGTTGAGTTGAGCGTGCTAGCTTGAGTGCCAGGAGACACTTTCATAAAAAGTGAAATTATGAAATAAAAAGTGAGGTTTGAAAGAGTCATTTCTGGAATAAAACTTTGCATAATGAAAAAATAATTAAGTCCAGTAAACCTTTTTATTATAAAATCAATATGATGAAAAACATTTTAATTCAATGAGCTGAGTTTCGGTAATTTAATTAATAATTTTTCAAACTGTTGGTTTATTTACTTATCTTATACAATTTATTCAATGTGATTTGTTTATTCCACAATAACTTGTATATTTAGTATCTGTATCACTCTGTTGTTTTGTTGCCAGCTAAATTAAAACCCATATTGATGTAGTATCCAACAGGGGGCAGTGTTAGTCAAATCAGCCACTCATCAGGTTTGAATCAAAATTGTTGCAGCGATCAAGACGGCTGAACGCCACACATGAGCGGAGTCACTTACTCCAGAGAGGAAATGAAAACTGGTTGTGTTTTTAATGGAATACCATCTGTTTCATTTTTCTCCTCAGGGTAAACACTGGAAACAATAATGCTATGTGGCTTCTGTTGTCATGTTAACTCTCTTCCTGTGCTTTATTTTCTTCCTTTGGTCACAGGTTGATTCAGTTTCTCCTGCAGGGCCAGTTACGTCTGTCTCGGTGGAGTCCAGACATGGTAATCGATCAGCAGCAGAGCGGAAGAGACCAATGCTCTGTCCAGGACACTCAGCCATTCAGACACAGAACACATGCACGCACTCATGCTCACACTTATACTCTGCCAAAAAATATTCTTCTTAACAAGCCACGGTTTTTCATATTCACTCTAAAACCTTGTGTAAAATGACTGAAGAAATACTGCCAAAGGGGATGAGATAATTTGTTTCCAGCACAGTTTCACTTGTTCAGATGACAACATGTTGACACAAAGCAGAATAAGTTAGACTGTAATTATAGAAAAAAATAGTCTGATTCAAGGAAAGTGTTGAGCAGATTTATTTCCATTTAACACAAAGGGAATTATCTCATCCTACAGGCAGATTTTCATTTGTAAGAAAAGAACGATTTGAGCCTGAATATGAGGTTAAACTATTTGTAATGATGAATATTAGCAGTAGCATTACACTGCTTGACACACACTGCCTCTTCTCTCACCCACTTGCTCCGTATCTGTGCTTTCATCCCTCAGATTCCCATCTGTCGTTTTCCTTCTCTTTTGCCCTAAGGGTCTCGGCTCATCCTCCCTCCCTCCAGCTCCATTCCCCCTACACTACCTGCATCCTCTCTTACTGTGGCTTCAGTGCTTTTTACCTCAATATGTAACCCAATATCAGATCTATATTCCTGCTCTCCCTCCCTCCTGCTCCTCTTTCCAGGGGAGACCATCAATGTCCAAGCAGAGGGGTCAGGGTTGAATTAATTTAAACAAAAATGTAATGTGAATTCAATTAAACTAGGAAATACTGCAATTTGCATTCACATTCCTCCATTATTTCATAATTTTTCATTCACGCAGATTTTACCAAGCCACATTTATGACTCTGCAAAACATGATTATTTTCATTATCAATTATTCTGAGGATTATTTCTTTGATTAATTGCTTTACATATAAAATATCACTAAAATGCTCATAACATTTTCTTTAAGTCCGAGGTGATGTCTGCATTCGATGATGCATAATTAATTACTATAGTTCTGATTAACACTGGTGGAAACGTAGACTGATTCACTGGATAGCACCAAGGTTGCAGGAGTCCTGAAAGAAACTAAAGCTAAATTTATGGAAAAGGGGTATCAGTGGGAAAAGGTTTCAGGGTTTCATATTCTGAGGTAAGTACAGCTATTTAAATGAAAGAGCTGAATGTAAATGATACCCCATTGTATCTGGCTCACCTTCCTCAAGAGGGAAACCAGGTCCTTGGGCCAGGCCGGGCTGTACTGGACACTGACTGTACTGAAGAGCTGAAGCAAGGACTCCACAGAATTACTAGCATGGATGTCATAGGGCCTCTGGTATGGAAACAGGATGACAAAAAGAGGGAAAAATGGACAGATGAGATAGAGAAAAAGGAGGGGATAAATGGAGGAAGGTTGTTTTGCAACCTAATAACATAAACTCAAATCCCCACGATGCCTTACCCATCCACGCAGCACTTCGAAGATTGTCACCCCTAGTGACCACCAGTCTACTTCAAAGGCATAGCCTGTTCCTCCACTTACAAAAGACTGGAAGATCTCTGGAGCTGAGAGCACAGAGAATCACTTCAGGAGCAGAAAAAGCGCTTTTCAAACCACTGTCTAAACGTGGTAAAAACGTAAGTGTTGCTTTACAGAATGTGTTGACATTATGCAAAGCAACACTTGCCACTTTTTTATTTTTTTTTTTATTGCAAAATGTCAACAGAAACTGTTCACATTCCCACAGCTGTGCAGTGTAATCTCAAGACTAGATGGAACATGACATTTCTCCCTCAGCTTTTCACAGATGAACACAAGATCTGTAATTTCTATCATTTAGTTCACACAAGTGCCTCTTTAGTGATGATGAGCAAGTAAAAATATGTTTAGAAGTCTAGCACCTTCAAGTAGAAGTATCTTATTTGAACACAGTGTATATCCGGTAAGGATATTTATTTGCACCAAGTAATCACACATTGTGACATGGTTGACAAGATGGATGTGATGCAGGTGTGAAGCAAAATTACCCATATAGGGCTTGGTTCCAGCTAACGCTGTGGCTCTCTCTCCATCCTTTATTATTGTTGCTATGTTGAAGTCTGTCAGGTGAGCGTGACCTGAAAAGAAGCAACCACAAAATCCATCAAAACTAAATACATCTAAACTTTGGTATTTATAAATAAATGTCAGAAGAAATATTTTAATATGTAAGAAGAAAATTAAATAAATGACAAAAAAAATCTGACATTTCAGTGGTTTTGTATGTCAGGCACAAATCCCTGACTCTTCTGACCTTGTTACTGTTGTGAACCATTAGTAGTCTTCAGGGTCATTTTTGTGTCCCACTTGTCAAAATTGACTCAGTCTCACTGCTGACTGTATACTGTGCACTTAAAAGGTTGTAGCTGTTAGGTGAGTTCCACTTTTCCCTGACCACACACTTAGAAACATGACTACACACTTACTGTACAGGTAGATGTCAGAACTTAAACTAAAAGGATGTTTCAGGCGAACAAATTATACAGTATGGATATATAACCTTTCTTCAGTGTAATTTAGATCAAGATCTCTTTTGCAAGAAAATCTGATTACAGCAGGAGAAATAAGGACAGCGATAAGATACACAGCCAGTTAGTCACACACAAGTACATTCAAATAACATCAGAAACAAAACCAGACATTTCTAAAAAGGTACAAAATGAAAAGTTAAAATTCAGTCCTTGGATTTGCTCTGATGAACAGCAGTTTGGGGTTGTAGAAGAGATGTAATATACTGTGGCAGCTTTTGTAGAAAACACGTATAAACTAAAATGATAGAGACTCATGGTGATTCAGAAATGACACAGTGGTAAACTGCATCAAGTTCAAGTTGGAATGAGCATCTCACAGTGGCAATTCTTGAGAATGAAACCATTTTGTCTCATCAGCATTCAGTCCAAGTCTGAGGATGTCTGAAGAATGTTAAAAGCATTCTGTAATCTAGACATGGCTTATGGTGGAGAGGAGCCATGTGCCAACAAGACTGTATCATCTGCATAAAAATGGATATCATAAATCTATGTTAGAGTAGTAATATTGTTCATGTAGACTGCAAATAATAATGGACCGAGTAAAGAACCTTGTGGTACCCCTTGGTTATTAAAAGGTAGGTTTCTATATAAGACTATCAGTATTGTATAGATTGGCTGTCCTCTATCTGACAAATATTCCTGACACTGAAAAAGATATTCAGGCCTTGTTCACACTGCCAGCCCAAATCTGTTTTTCAGCATATCCAGATTGTATCCAGATTGATTTTAAAAAGTCTGGGCAGCAAAAAAACAAACAAAAACAAACATATGAAATGTAATCTCATGTGCTCAACTGAAATGCAATTCTAATTAAACATAAGAATGTGGACGTCAAATCCAGATTGACGAAAGTGCTGAGCAGAATCCATGCTACTACTAGCAACGCACTATGGAGGAGTCCATGGGAAGGCGCAATTAAATTGAAATAAATAATAACAACAGTATGATTGTTTGGAGGGCAAAATTATGGACCTCCATTTGTCATGCTTTCATGTTGAAAAGCTGTGTCACCAGCGTAGCTATATAGATTACGTTGTTGCCACAGCAACATGTGCAGATAGGTTAGTGATGTATAGACACACAAATCTGATCTGATCACTTGCAAATAACAATGTGGTCTGATTTGCCTGCAGTATAAACAAAGCATTTTTCCCTTCCTATCCAAGTAGACTAAAATAAATGCTGAGTGTTATTTAACCTGGGTCTGCTCCACACACATACAAACATACACACACAAAGCAAACAGTTCATATCCTTACCTTGCTCATCCAACAGGATATTGTCTGGCTTGACATCTCTAAAGGAGACAATGACAGACACACATATCAAAAAAGACCTTACTTCAGAAAAACAACCTAATTTTATACATTTGAAACCCTTACAGACATTGCAAATAAAAATCAGGTTTCCATCCAAATGCAGAGCAAATTGCAATCAAAGTAATATACATTTTCATACACTACTGTAATGAACATATTAGTAGTTGGCCGTGTCAAGATCTGTACAGCTGGTGGTGCTAATTCCCCAGTAAGGAGTTATAACACAATTGAAAGAGTGCCAGTAAAATGTAAAACGGTAAAAACAATGTCAAAAATGGAAATCAGTCCACACAGATTTGATGTTTTCATTTGTGTCTATTTTTTGGTCTCTCCAGCTGAGGTTTTAGTCGACATTGAAGTTGCAGGCTTCATGTTTGTGATGATTTCTTCACTAAAGCTGTTGTCATTGCACTTTGTTGCATTTTGTTTTAATCAATATATCAACTTTTCCACCTTAGCCAACAAAAAATAATTTGTGATATTTCAACTTTTTTTCTAATTTGCAGCGTTTCCACTTTTTTTTAAATGCCAGAATATTTATGTCCAAGTTAAAAATAGGTGGATGGAAACACTTATTGAATTGTTGCGGTTAGTAAAGCGTTTCAGATTTAGGGCATTTGCTAAGTGCCTAATTTGTTCCTATGATTCTCAGTTAAATCAGGTGGTTAGGTAGGGAAGACTGGTATTAGATGTGTACAGTAGATGTGGATGTGAAAGTCTGTAGGAGGTGTTTGTAGGCTGATGCATGTGTGAATTACTGTACATGTTGGTGCAACATGTTAAGTGTGTGTGTGTCAGTGAAAGAACGAGAGGAGGAATATTTTAATTTCCGGCATTTCAAACATTGCCAGAATGCATGAGAACACAACCATCATCGATCCCCCTGGAGGCTCTTGCAGGTTTGTCTGCACATGCTTATTACACTGGGCACCCCTGCACCAGACAGACACACACTCACAGACATGCACACACACACATCTCGACATTTCCCAGTCCTTCCAAGCCCTCCACAGGCAATTAACGGAGCGCACACAGCTTATTTAATTTTGCCACACGTCACGCTGGTGTGGAGAATGCACACGGTCCACAGAGAGCATCCACACATCCCCTAGGACGCAACTGCTCGCTGTGGCTATGCGACGCTAAACTGATGCTAATATCATCTGCCAAAATTCTTGAGGGGAGTGGTGTAGGTGGTGTGTGTGTGTGTGTGTGGGGGGGGGGGGGGGTCTGATCCAGCAGTACAAGGCTAGAGGGAAATACTTACATGTTCACAGGAGGAATCCTGATATGAGTGCCAGCTACAGCACTGTGCCGTTTTGTTTGATGTACAAAATTCACTTAACATTTTATTCGTTTTGCAGCAAGCACAGAAATCTCCCCCATGTGAACAGTTTTAACATGTTGTCTGCATGATAAAGATAAATGAAGCAACCCGGCGGTCTGCGCAGAGAGGAAACACAAGAGAAGAGAGGAGAAAGGAAAAGGGACTCTCCACTTCTACTTCCCGTCTTCTCATAGGACCAATTTTACCTCCTTGGGCATGGTGGCAGCTTACTGTTGCTAGGAGACCGGAGACCCTTCTTCCTTCACTTGGTGCAACAAAATAATTGTATAGTATTCTCCTGTCAAAAACTTACAGGGTGGAACAAAATTGTAGAGCTGGGGATGGCCATGGATACCCAGGGATTGGATTACAGCTCTGAGAGCAGACACAACTGTGTCAAAGGCAGAACAGTTGATGTCAAGGAGACGATGGAAAAAAAAAAAAAAAAAAAAAAAACATATGAAAAAAAGATAAGCAGCATCTGTCACCTATCACTAATGGCAGTTCTGAAGTCTGACGTCTTTGCCAACTAGAGGGAAAAAAAGACACACCTGTCATGTGTCATGAATGACTGACTCTTTGAAATTAGCATCACAAAGGCTTGTGATGTTAGGCTTCATAATGGTATTCATGACAATTATAACATTCTATGTAAACCTTTGTGGTAATACATGCAGGAGCACACAGACAAACAGCTTATTGTAAATACACCTATGTGGGTATACATGTGTGGAAGGAAATGTACATATAATAAATCTATTTTTAACACACTAATGTGTTTATTACTTACGTAGTAATGCTTGAATATTGCTTTTCACGAGAGTAATCATTTTGGTACATTCTGAAACATACACTTACTGGCTTTCTTGTTAGATGAGAAGATAGATACAGCTATCAATGAGTCTTGATGGAGTCTTAGCAAACGCAATGAAGTTGCCAGGCAACCAGTGAAGATTGCAAGAAGTATGAAACAGAGAGTATGGGACTTGCATACTATTTCCAGTGAAATATTACAGTATGCACATATTGGACACTACACTGGCTTAAATATCCCTCAATGCAGTGTGATAGATTACAACGTTCATAATAGACAGTGAACAAGACAGCGCTGCAACATCAATTTAAGTGCAAGTATGTAGTGTAAGAGTTCACTTTTCTAGGTACTACATGGTTTTAAAATTGTTTTAATTACTGCTAGAGTGGAGAGTGTCTCCAAGCGACATGGAGGATCTCAGAAAGTGACATGATAATTTACTATTAACTAACACAAAAGTATGCTGAACATTGGTACATGTTTTGGGTATGTTGTGCATAGCGATTTTGAATGCAGCAATAGTTCAAGTTCAAGTTGTTGTCTTTACACTTTTGTTGCCAAAATGTTGCCATTCACATGTTGTAAATCCTAAAAATGAAACTTAATTTCTTTTAAAAATCTTTTGTTCAGCACCGTATCTAATAACATATGAATAACCATTTAAAAAATGTAATGGTCAAACTCAGACCATTTTATTTGTGTAGTTCTTCAACGCGTTTTCAATGGAGGTTGATGACTGAAATGTTTATTTGAACCAACAAATTCTGAAATTCCATTGAGAAAAATTGATTTTTTTTGTCTAACTCAGAGATATAGTAACACAATAATACCAAAAATTAGATTTCTGAAGGATTCTAATCTATATTTTCGGTGAAGTGTAGTGTTGAGAGTGGGGACAGGCTGAAATACATTTTTTTCAGTTTTGTAGGTAGTTCTTATTAAGGTTTCACATAATGTTTCTTCAAATTACAATCAGGACAAAGTGAAGGACACTTTGCTTGGTAATATAATGTATTATACAGATACTTTTCATGCATATTTATGCTTGTAATGTCCTGGGGACAAAAAAGGCACTGATTCAGATTATTATCCAGACTGAACAAAGAAGACATAACATGCTAATCAGAGAGCTTCAGAGTGGCTGGTGGTTGTATTTTTTTTTACTTTTCGATAGAGCCAGGCAAGTCATTCCCCTGTTGCCTGTCATTATGCTAAACTAAGCTGAGATAATTGTCTTCTGGCTCCAAATTTATAGTTAACCCACAGACATGAGAGTGGTATTGATCCTCTAATTTAACTCTCAGCAAAACAGTGAATAAGTAAATTTCCCAAAATGTCAAACTACAGAATTACAATCATGCTTCTTTGTGTAGTTTCTATTTCTTCTATTTGTTTTTATTCTGTAAAACAGTTCAACACATTTGCAGGCAAGATGCTTCATATGTAATGTTTATATTGCTGTTGGTTGAAATGTGTAGGTATTCATAAACACAGGTGCAGGATGCTTCACTGTCCACAGACAGAAACACACACTCTCATTCACACACTGACAGTACACAGTTGTTTGAAAGCAGAAATGGAGCCCAAATGAGGTTTTGAACAAGGTTCAAACAATTTTTCAGCCATCTGTGGCACTAAATCTGCAGTCTGCAGGGATCCAGCTCTTTCACTTACCGGACTGCACAGACGCTTACTGCTGTGCTCAGCATATTTGGACAAAAAGCTGCGGACAGCGAGTCCCACCCTGGTTTAAGATGATGGATGGTAACAATTACAAGAACAAACATTAGGGCTATCTTTATATGTGTGAGGAAGCGAAAATAAAAACAGGGATACCCAAACGCCTAGATAAGGTAATACCTTCAGCCCACACCAAGACTTGTATGGCATATTTTTCACCTTAACACTTTCTTTTATCTCTTCTTTTATGTTCCATTATATTACAATTACTGTTACTGTACAAGCTGATTTTGGACTTCTAAATAGAGGGTGATGAACACATTCTTCCTTATACTGTGATCATGAGATCGTGGATACAACAGTAGGGAAAAAGTCCTGTAAAAGAGAGACAATGTAGAGGGCACACTGTCCAAAAAAAACATTACTAACCCTTTCCACTATCCTTTCTAGGGAGCCGTAGGGCACTATGCACTCCTGTGGAAGAAAAATGTATTGTCATCTGAGCGGACCTGGCTCTAACCAGTGAGGTCAAAGTGAAAGCAGGTGAGATTAGTCAACAGTACAGGACGAAGGTGGGGGTAAATATATATATCTATAGAGAGACGCTTGAGTCATGTTTACAGCCTAAAGAAGTGCATATGAAGCTAGTTGGAAAGGCACTGTGACTTTGTGCTTCTGATGAGTGCTTACACAAAGGAAAAAGCTTATTGCTGAGTTCCCTCTGAAACAGAGAGGAGATGATGCACTTTCACAAGTCATGACATTAAGAAAAAACACTTTACTTTTGCTTGAATTCATTTTGGTGTTTGAGTTCCAGCTGGAGGAGTAAGTTATTGCATTCATACATCACTGACCATGGAAGCAGAACACAATGAAGGACAACTCTTGAATACTAAAAGTCACACACACAACCTTGAGTTGCTCTTTCAATGCAGGAAAAATTCTATGCTTTGAACTGAAATGAAGGTTCAGTATGTTTGAAGAAACAAAATATAATGATGTAATGGGCTGACCCTGGTGCTTGGACACTAAAAAACACTTGAATAAGTGTATTTGGGAGTGTAATGTGTCTACCTCTCTCTGATCTGCTTTTTCTGAAGATTTTATCAAAACCCAGAAAATACGCCTGGTCCCACATTGGGACTGTCATTTAACTGTATTTAATGTGCGAGTCACTTTATTCAGTGTAAAACTTGAACACCAGAGACCTAAAAGAATTCATGTTACCATGACTTGTGTCTATGAGACAGATCAGCATGACAGAATTGTTGGTATTCATGGTCAAATTCTGTATTTTTTTTTATTTTAAAAAGGCCTATTCTTGGGACTGTTGCAGCCTGAAATACCCGATTTCAAGGCAGCTTTTCTTTAAAATTGCGATGCACGTTGCAAAATTTTTAAGTTGTTGTTTTTTTAAATGAAATTGCGGGGGCAGGTGAATATTGCAAAAAAAGGTATGATTCCATCTCAGATTATGAGCCTATTAAAATAATCATTCAGTGTTTCCCACAGACTTACTTTCTATTTGTGATGTCAAATTTGGAGTAAAGTTGTGGTGATTGGACAAGTTACAAAGTCGCACAGAATTCCCTGGGATTAACTGAATTTGCGTTAACATTCTGGAGGAACTGAATCACTGACATAATGTAAAAGCAGTTGCTTATAGTAGCAAAGCCACAGGGTCCAAGAATGATCACCTCACTCTACAGTTTCCCTCACCTCTGTGTAGCGTTTTCACAAATTTAAGTTTTGCAGATGTAATGTTATTGTTTTGGTTCAGTCTTACTGCTCTTATTGTGCTGTTTCCAGATGCAGCAGGCAGCCGTTCAACAGTTTTAAAAAGTGACAATGACATTTTTCTCTCTAGGCAGTTGACAGTGAAGACAGGCAAGACTACAGGAAAAATGTGTTTCTTAATAAATAGCCACAAAAGGAATGGAAGCTGCTGGACGCCATGAACTGAAGAAATGAAAAAGTTTAATGTGTACCTATGGATGATGTGCTGGCTCTGCAGGTAGTCCAACGCCAGTGTCATCTCACAGAGGTAGAGTTTGACAGCGTCCTCGCTGAACTGGACGCTCTGCTGCAGATGGTAGCGCAAATCTCCTCCCAGCAGGAGGTCCACCACCATGAACATGTCCTCCTCGTCCTGGAAGGAGTACCTGGGGACCAGCGGGGGAGGACACAGTGCTCACTCACTGTCCAGTGTAGAAAGATAAAACATGCCATACAAACAAAAGCAAAGACTGAGCACACATACACAGGGGCTGGTATACTCTTGCAAGCAGCACGCAAAGTACAATAGGTGTGCAAAGGTTACACGCTAAACATCTGCAGACACACGTGAATGTTTATAGAAACCCACACAAGGTCAAACACAGTCAAAGACCTTGAATATGTGCAGGAAAACATGCCCTTTTCATGCATCTGTCTTGTACCTAAAAAAATACTTATGAATCAGCAACCTAAATGCATAATGCATATTTATGTATAAAACATTCATCGCTATTCTAATAACATGCAACTTATGTGAAGGAAATGCAAATAGGGAGGACGTGGTTGTCGAGATTAAAGCTTGAAAACTGCCTATCTTTGCACGATGTGACTTAATTGAAGGCTGCTCGTGGTCCGCTAAACATTTTTGTCAATCAGGCTTACTAATCATGCACATCAAATTAAAACACAGCCTCTCAGTGATCTGGGTGGGGATTTGTAACACTCCGCTCCACAATTTTTACCCCAGACGCTGAACAAAACATTAAGCCACGCGGGTGAGCAAACTGTTTTTGTACAACAAAAATCTAATTTCTCATCTAAGAAAAGACAGAATAATATCTTAATAGGCCCCCTATGTCAATTTGCAGAGAAGGAGGGGAAGCCAACCAAGTCTTAGTGGTTTGTTCTATCCGAACTCAGTTTAATGTGGTTGCTACTGAGCCAATTCTTTATTTTCCCATTAAAGCTCTGATACTGTGCCGATATTACTTCTTTTTATAGCTGCAGGTTCCCTCTGTATCTTAAGGCCTGGCCCTCAACACTCAGGGGGGCATTTTGATTGGTCCTATTCAGGTGCAATTTCCTGCCTCTCTATAAGTGAGAAATGGGTCCAGTGTTTGCTGCGGAGGGAAAACCATTCCATCTCGTCCACAGATTGGTGGTTCTGCCACAGAAGAAAAACCCATTTGCCGTAGTGTTGGTTCTTTCTCTTCTCCTAAAACACGGCGTAGATTAATTGATGAAATGGCCCCGACTTTCATGTGATGGGATAGATAATGGGTGGAAAGCACACTTTACTAACTCAGTGAACACAAAAACAATACATAGCTTTGTATTACCATCAAAAAAAAGTTTTCTGAACAAGACATTTCCCCTTTCTCATTACACACCCTGCCACCACTGCGACGAGACAGTCCCGTAGCATGCACTCAATAGGAAATGACAGTCGAGCCACCTACATCAGACACAGTAAACTAACCTGCCCCGACCCTTCAAAGATCATCCACACTGTTAAAACACAGAGCAGTCTCGGCAGATGGCTGGCCCCAGGATGTTGTTGCCATTGGCAGGGATTCCTCACTGTCACCTTTTTATCACCTCATTGTCACAGTCTGATTCCCAGTATCCAGTTGACAGATGAGTTTCCTCTGAGGCGGCACTCGCTATCTCAGTGTTCCACAAAACGGTCTCCCCATTCCATTGCTGAAATATCTGGGCTCCTAAGAGAAAGACTGCAGCGGCTCGCTCTGGTTGTCACTCCCTTCCCCGCTTTCGCTGAGGTGACAAGGAGATGTCAGATATGGGCAGACAACTGGAGCATATGAAAGCTCCAGCGCTGACAAGCCTTGTCACCTTTAAGACTCTCACCAAGGATGGGACAGGGGAGAAACACAAGCTATTTTATTCCCCATTTTTGGGAGCACTTTGCTCCAAATAAAAACAATGCAAAGTCCACCAATCTGACAGTTCTTGAATCACATAAAGGACCCCTCTGCAGTCTGGGAGTGGAAAAGAATACTGGTTAAACAATAAAAGAGGGGAAAGTGACAAATACAGTTTTAGTTGAAGGATTGTTTGGAAAGATTATTTTAAGAAATCCCTCTATTCGTTTTCTAGCACTTATTCAAGTCTTGGTTCTGATGGCAGAAGGTTATAGAGGTCAGTTTGCTTCAGACAATTTCTGTGACTTTCTGAAAGCTAACATCTGACACCCACTTCACTTAGTAATTGCCCAGATGTCCGGAAGTGAGAGCTTTGAACATTTTATGTCAAGCTCCTTTTTTTCCTTCTTCTCTGTACAACTTCTCGCTTTTCGTGTGTACAACCAAGAGCAAAACCATGAAGCGAATGCTCTTATCCCCATTTATAGGGGTCATTCTGTCTCATCCCTCCTCAAGATGGCAAGCTTTATACCCCGTGATTCAGAACAGGTATTATCTCTGTTGTCCTTTAGCAGGAAGCCCGGACTCTTTTGCTTAAGGCCGGAGTGTGCTAGAAACCAACTTGTTCGCACAGCATGTCGTCTGACTATGTCAATTTGCCACTTCCTCAAGCATGTTCCTGGGGGATCCCAAGGTTTTCCTTAACCAGATAAGATATACAATCCATCCAGCATGCTCATGGTCTATCCTTGGGTCTCCTTCCAGGTGTACATGCCTGGAATACCTTTACAAGGAAGTGTCAAGGAAGAATTCTAATCAGATACCAGAACCACCTCCACTGGCTCCTTTTAACATGAAGGAACAGCTACACTGTGGGTTAGGAAAGATGATTTCAGACGCTGGTATTCAAGGACATATGTACTTTAAGGGAATAGTATACACTGGGGATGACATGGAGGAAGAGAGATGAAATGTGACAGGTTGTTATCTAAATGTAAGCTGATGATTTTGTCAGCATTTGGCAGACAATAAGATCAAATGCATAAAACAGATATTTGCATTTCCATCAATCATCTGCGTCATGCATGGAAAAGGAAGAGATCACATATGGCTTCTTCTGTTGTGCTGATGTTTGATGGATACAGAACTAAGCTGTAGCCAAGAACAACTCAATCAAGCCTAAGACAGGTCCAAGACCAGGTGCAGTTGAGTCTGAGTCAAGACTAAGTCCAGAGCAAATCACGTCCTGTTTAAGAAACCAGTTTTAATTATGGTGGAGTCTGCGTCCATTTTGCCATCACACGTTGGCTAAGGGATGTAGCTAGTGACTTCCTGTTAGTGATGTTGCTGTTACTGGTCTGTGATGGCGAGTGCTGAGCTCAGAGCGAGTGCTGCTTGCAAAATTGGTGCAGTGCTAGAGAGCAAGAGGCAGAGGGAGAGGTGTTTTTTTTCACACATCATGTTGGTAGGATCAGGCAACGTTCTGTACAACTGATCCTGAATCAGCAGCCAGGAACAACTTGAACAGTTTTCAATAGCTGAGCCTGAGACAAATTTGAGTCCAACAAGGCACGAGACTCAGTCAAGTGGTCTTGAGACCGGACTTGAGACCAAGAGTGGACTCCAGTACTACAGCCCTGATGAAGAATTTTTGTTTTGTATCTCCTGAGGAGTTAACTAGCACTAGTCACACACATCACTCAATCTGCTTGCCCGTTAGTTTTGCCTTACCAAATACAAAATGCAGCCTTGAGTAGAGGCCAATATTCACTACTCTTTTCAGTTTTTATGTTTGTTTTCAACAATTGATAGAAAGAAATATGTCTTTTTAGCTGATAAATGCTCCACTATATTCACCAGCTAGTTGCTAACTTTCTCTATCTGCTGTGTGGTGCTTGGCAGAAAGTGTACAGTTGGTTTAACAGAGCTTATTTGTTGAAACGTGGTTGATAAGAGCAGTGAGTCTGAACCAAATGGTAAAACTGTAGGCTGTAAAACCAAAACAATGAGCTGAAGAAGATTTTACGCTCCGTAGAGCTGAGGGGAACTACAGTTAATTTTTTCAGTGGATTTGTCACTATGTACGACACCTTTCACATTACACACAGCCATTTAATCCACTGTCAATATAAAAATACAGACTAGCGCGGCTTGAACTATTTTATATGAATGGTACAGAGAGCTTCACACACTGGGACACTGTAATGGGTCAATGTAATGTTTTACCACTAATCTCATTTAATGTGCCCTCTGTTGCTCCTCACACTGAAAAATGAGCACAATTTATTGAGTGGTGCTTTACAATGAGCACACAGGAGTTGCGGGTCAAACCCTCGAGTGTGAGTGAATGCCTGGCAGTAATCTAGCGTCTGGGGAGAGCAGTTATTGTCCAAAACCAGGAGGAGGCCATGTGGAAAGGCCAGGACAGGACTGGGCTGCGACAGTCACAGCGACTAAGAGAGGAAGGTTAGCCGGCTGGAAGGAGTACAAGGAACAGGCTGAAATAATCAGGCCACAATGACAAATGAGCCCAGGGAGGCAGGGAGGAGAGAGGGAAAAAGAGGGAAGCGGAAGAGGAGAAGAGTTTTGATGAAATAGCGACAGAGAAACAAGAGCTTGTGATTCTGTTGGCTCGAGTTGGTCTGCAAAGTTTCAATGGCCTACATAAAGTTGATGATAGAGATGGGCTGGCTGGAACTGGCTGCATGTCTCAATCACAAGACACTCGCATGCTCCTCTGAGGACTCCAGCAACAATGGTGTGAGTGAACGCTGCCTTTCCTCTCAGCGGCCTTCAAACGCTCGCCTTAAGACACAACACCTTCACTGGCCTGCTTTCACAAGGTGCACTTTCAAAGCCATGCCCTACAAAAAAAAGTTCTTCTTTAAAAGTAGTGTGAGGGGCACTTTAGGTAAAAGTCCTAAATCCTTCAAGGCCGCAAATCCAGGGCAAAATAATCTGTGGATGCACAATGCTATATTAAAGACACAGACTCCTGTGCTTTTGGAAATGATCCCATATTTCGCCTTTTATGAGGATGATTTAAGGCTAAGCCCCCTCACAGGGCTTGTTATATCTGCTGACCGGGGGTGTAGAGGCTAATTTGTTCCACAGTCTCCTAAGGCCTTGTTCCACACAGGCCTGAAATCAATATTCCTAATGGACACTGAACAGGACACAGCACATCCATCCCCACCACTCCTCTTGCTCGCTTTCTGACTCTGATGAAGGGATGGATAGTAAAAGGAAAGCGCCATATACCGCTCCTTTAGATGACTCACCACTGTTTTGGTTTTGAACCTTTAAAATCCTTTAAGACGATCCCAAGGGACTGTGTTTAAAGCTCTAACTCTTTGACGACAGCGGCTACAACAACCCTAGCTACCCTTGCCGCTCTGCGATTTTTCAACAACACTGTGGCAGCGTCCATTTGGTCATGATTCACTGCTGCGTCTCTGGGCCCTCAGGGAGGACGGGTGATGCTGTTTGAGAGTGATCTGTTGTGATGTAACGCTTAAGGCCAAACCTTGCTTTTATAATGATGTACTATACTCCGTAGACCAGGGGATCAAATTCACTGCTACGCTCCGATGCTGGTTATTCTCTGCTTCTGGGTGGGGAGAGGTGACCCCTGCACTTTGAGGATTCGAACACATGCGAGGGAAAGTAAAAGTCAGCGTCTTCTCATGTGTCACAAATCCTTACAAGGATTTGTGTGGATTTGGTGCGTGCAGTAGATGATAGTTAATTTTTCCTCCTCCGAGGTAATCCATTCAGCGTACCCTCGACTCCTACACATCATATCTATGCAGCGAGGGAATGGTCGCAGCAATTATTGTGGGCTGCAAACTTGACATCCGCCCAGCTTAAGGCTGCCTTTACCCAGCTGACGGAATTCAGTGTGGGCTTTCACAAGGTTGCCTCCAAATGAATTTTCTCTGAAGCTACGGACGAAGCTGTTCAAAAGCACTGAGAAATTCAGGATGTCTCAATGAAAGCGAAACCCCGCTTCGAGACAGAGAGTGTGTCTTTGTGTGTAGGTAAGAGCTGGAGGAAAACCTTACAAATCCTCTTAGTCTGCACATCTCTTTTTTGACAAAACAAATCAATGCCAAATACTTTTTTTGTGCTGTCTTGTGCACCCCTCCTCTCTACTTGATGCCCCCCTCCTCTCTGTGATTGCGGGAATCATTACTTCCTCTGACAGCTGTTTGGTGTGTTTGCCTGCATTCTCTGCCGACTCTGCTGACTGTCTGTTTGGCTCCCTCCTGGCACTGTATCAATAAAAAAAAAAACACTCCTATGAAGCTTTATCAAAGCTGGCATTTCTCGTGAATTGCATCTTTTTTTTTGTTTGCTTTTGAGAATAGGCACTTCCCAAAAACCCCAGCTGGTCTATTGCGCATCCATTAATGATGCACTGAGGTGCCCAATTGCCAAGCACCAAAAATTGTAACATTCTGTTTGACAAGCCTATGGATACTGGCAACTGTCTGATCTGCAGGGAATTGGTTAAACAGCATACCCACGCAGCAAACCAATTAGGTTCCTAGTTGTTATACAGTACAGTAGAGGATGGGAAGATGAAGCGCTGTTCTCATTCCCATCTCATTACCTGTCCAGCTGAGATGCCGTCTCAAGCAGCCACTAAATGAAGCAGACAGTTTATGTGCTGCATACAGGTGCAACACATAACAATGCTGGCACAGATGCTCACAGAGTATCTGCGTAAACTGGGGCAGAAATAACAAACTTATCATAGACTCAAGCTATAAATTGATTTCCTTTATGTTTCACTGTGCTCTCTCTCCAGCATAAGAAGGAAATGCTCAACTTTCCTTCAATTATACATTTTGTGCACAGAGAAAGCTCAACACAGAAAGGCTTTAGTCCCAGAAGATGGTCTTTACAGTGGTACTGTACGAGTCCATTCACTCGATGAGGACAGAAACAATCCACACTGTATTTTCAGCCAGCTTCTGACTGTAGGTTTGCATAATTAGGGTACCAAAAATGGTATTGTAGATACACATTGTCACTCTCTCTGGTGGCTTTGCGTGGGACCGCTCTGATGACACTATTACCAACATCAACATCAACACAGCTGCTCAAGTTCAGGGTCTGTGTATGCAACATTGACAGACTCATATAGTAACAGCTGCAACCAGACACTATCACACAGCTGTTTTAATGAAGCATCCCTCATCACACAATCTGATGGCAGCAAAAACAGCCTGTTAAAGATGTGCCTTTGCTCTCTGCAACCCTCACCGTGATGCTTTATTTGTTATGCAGATTTGACAGCTTCCCTATGCTTTTCATGAAGGCAAGCCAAATCCAAGCTCTGGGCAAAAAGAGGGAGGGGGACGCTACTATTAACAAAAGCCATCAAAAGGCCCTTTGAAAAGTCGGTTCACCCTAATTACCTGAAGGTACAAGGGGGTCTAAGCAACTCACTTAATTATCGACTGAGTGATCAGAAAGCCAAGAGAATTGCTGAATAAGTCAGCGGAGCTCTTTTTGTTGTAAGGTGGTAGTTTAATGCACATTTGCTTCCACTTGGTCAGGTTCAAATGCCCACCTGCAGAAAAAAAGTCTCTTAAACCCTGATCACACCAAGACATGTTGCAAAACCATTGTTTTCCTTTGTTATGGCACACCTGGTGCGCACTCCTCTCTTCTGCTGTATTTTTGTAAAGGTTTTTAGATGTGCATAAAGGTTAAATTATCCTCAACTTTTTCGTGCTTTGACTCATCAATACCACACTTGGCCCAGGCAGCCAATCAAACCACCCAAGAGGTAGGAACAGTGTGAAAATGGAAAATGAAGATGTAAGGTTTGCAGTATCAAATTACAATGAAGGTCAGCTCACATTAAGTTCTAATTGTCAAACGCATGCGTGAAGTTGAATGAGCAGCCAGCTGAATCTCTTTGGTGAGTATAATACTGTTTATAATGTGGATAAATAGGCTCGCTAGCCAATTAGCTTTTGGACTGAGAGAGAGCTACTGAGTATGTGAGAGGGAAGGGGGGATTCATATCTCAAGTTTTGATAGTTCCATGTTGGCTACATGTCTTTTAGACAGAGACAGACTGCATGTAAGGGTGGGGACAGGGGAGATTACAGGTGATCAGTTTATATGTGTTTTTCCTTTAATCACATTTGATTGCCCGGTTGCACACGCAGCCCCGCTCCATAGGCACACCACATTGTTTTGACCAACACACTCTGCCAAGGTGTTTTTGAAGCAATCAGGCTCGTAGCCATGCGTCTTAGTGTGACTGGCCCTTACTGTATCTCTAGTGGAATCTGGCCTTGCAGGTAATTTTGATTTTATTTGTCTAGGTTTTGAGATCTCAGAGATTTCTGTCACCATCAGATACAATAGAAGTAAATGTAAAGTTATTTGTGGTGCTCAAAGCATTAACAGAATTTACATAAAAAATCAAACAGCATTGTTTCTTTCCAGTAGCAATGTCCAAGTTAGTTTGGATAATTCACAGTCCCAACAATGAATTACTTCCCACCAAATGAATTGTCATTGTAAACCAGTGACAGCTTGTCCTGTGGATAATCGATGCCAATGCCATTTTCAATGCTGTGAGCACCAGTGATCACAGCATTGAATTTCCCACCTATTATTTTAGGGTGGATGCAGAAATCTCAAATCCATGGCATATAAAACAAAAACTCTCTGCATGGCTGGATATCACTGAAGGTACATCAAATAGTATGTTTTTTTAATCAGAGTGAACTGACCCTCCATGTTCATGATATTAACTATCCTCATTGGTATACTTATGGATGTAAATGAGAAAATGTGTATTATCCAGAGCAACTAAGTGTGTGTGACCGTTACATTTTTGGTATGAGGGACTCCGGCTGAGCTCATGTTTTCTATATGCTCCCAGTGTGATGGACAGGCCCTTCGTGGAGCATCTTTGTGAAGCTGATTTAGAAAGCACAAAGAGGAGGTGTGAAACTTCTCATTCACATGTAGCCGCAACAATACAGTTTAGCATCTTTGTTACTAATGGCCATTTGAAATAGTGCTGGATGCAGAGTATGAGAGAGAGAGCAGAGCAACACAGCACATGGAAAACTAGAACACAGAAGGCTTTGGCAGCCATTCACTCCTGCAGGGAATTATACTATAAAAAATACACAGCCCTACTACTGTACGCTCATTAAAATGCCCTCAGTTTCTAGTGCAGTGGCTTCTCCAGCAGGCAAAAATATCTCGTAGATTAAACTTAAATCATTTACAACTTGATGAGGGAACGAGCTTGATTTTGTCTTGGTTCATCTGCTCACTACCTGCACATAATCAATCCATCACGGAATGCGTGAATAACAAAATATTCTGCCGGCGATTGCTCAGAGAAGATAGGCACGTGCAATATCATTCAACCAATTACAGAGAAGTAAAGTGCTTTGTGTAATATGCCGTGAATGCCGTGCCAGGTCCCCAATTACATTTAGAAATGTGTCCCGCTCGGAGATGAGCGTTGAATAATGAAAGCAGCCTCCATTCACCCACATATCAGACTCAAGGGAAGAGTAAGGTCATTTCAAACCACAGTAATTATCAAATGTGTGCTTCATGGGCTCAGAGTCAAAATTAATATCCCAAAAATATCTCTGCTGTTTAAATTGTTGTTTAAATTAATAGCTGTTGGTTTCTGGAGGAAAATTTGTTTCAAGCCTTAACAAAACTAACAAAACTTTTTTTCCAACTTTGCCAAATGCAGAGAAGAAAGTGCATGCAACACGAGGAGCATAATATTCACAAAGAGTACATCTATTTTAGGGCTGCAACAGATTTTAGAGTGAGCATGCACTTGTCTAGTGGGAGGGTAAATATACAAAATGCACAGACAGACAAAGCAGGCAACCGACACAGGCAGTGCAGACCACATTGAAAGTGTAAAAACATAGGATAGTCACCAGAGATTTACTAAAAAAACATGTTCAATTTCCTGTAGGATCTCAAGCTCTCTAAAGACGTTTCGGACCTCATCTCTCTCTATGCACTGCTGTTTGTTCATGTACTTCATGGCGTACATCTTCTCCGTGTCCCTCTTTTGTACAATGCATACCTGCAGCAAGTGAGGATAGAAGGGAGAAAGAGAGGGGGCGGGAAAGAGTAGGAACGGGGGAAGACACAAAGACAGAATTAAGCATATTAGTACAAAATAAATGTGTGTTCAGACAGTTTGCATACAATATGTGCATGTGAATTTATAAAATAACAACAGTTCTAATTGCAGAACTGTATTGGCAGGGAAAGAGAATTACATCACCGCTAAGGTGTCGGAGCCAAGTTTCAGCTTCACAAATGCGGCCACGCTGCTATGCAAATGAAATATGTTTTCAAAATAGCCCACAGCATCTATCAGCTGTTGATTAATGCGACTGTTGAGATAGATGCCCCATTCTATGCAGCGCTGACATGCTGAGCAACTCTAATGAACTTCATTTTCAAACCCAGAAGTTTGCGGCAGAAACCACTTCCAAACAAATCACCTCATTATTTATTTATCGCAAGTTTTGTGGGTTTTGTCAGGAAGTGGCTGTGAAAGGTCAGAGGCAAGACGGGACTCCAGAGAGGTCAGAGTCATTACAGTAACATTACTGTGGCAACCACGGTCATTAAAAAGATCATGTGTCTGCTGCAAATCCTGCCTTGCAGACAAATAAGGTAATAAATCTTCACTCTTTGTTTTTTTCTTTTGACTTACTTTAAAAACAGATACTTAGGCATTCTCAATAACTCTTTCAGCCTTCAGCGCATATAGCATGTCTGTACTGTAATAAAACAGACTTGAAAAAAAAAAAGAATCTATGCTTTAATGTGGCTTTACAACAGTCTCCAAAGGGTGGTAAGATCTAATTTGCATGACTGTTGAGAAGGGATACCACCAACGCTCAATGCTGTCAGTAAAATGCCTAAGTGGGCCAGAGGGAAAAGGCACATTTACAGTGGCTTCAAATACAAAATGACAAACAAGATACACAAAAATATTCTTATTTCTTTATTTTTTTTTACCTAATTTCTTCAGTATCATGTAAATAAGAACCCTGGTTTCCTTAATCTGGGGAAGGGATTGAGGGAAAACTGGTCAGCTCAGATTTCTAATGGAGATAGCGGATTTCTTTGTCCTGTTAATATTCAACCCAATCACCAGATAAAGTGTTGGCATCCTAGGTAAGTTTCTGCAAACAACAGATAGGTTTCATTGGCACGTTGTTATGTAGCAGATATGTTCCAACTTACTTACATTTCAACAATGCTGTGGTTAACGTGTGGTTAGCTTTAGGCACAAAAACCACTTGGTTATGCTTAGCAATAGATCATGTTTTGGTTTATTATACAGGGATTTTGAGGCACAATCCCAGCAGGAAACACAGCAATGTCTTGTTAAAAAAAAAAAACGCCTTTTGTTTCACTATCCCAGCAGGAAATTTAGCCTTGTCTAGGTAAAGAACAACTGCATTTCCTGGCACTATCCCACCAACGGGTCACTACAAAGAACCCTACGTTTGGAGCTTAAAAAGCTGAAGGAAACACACTGACAGGTTGCTACAAAACAGCCATGTTTGGATCCTAAAAAGCCACCAGAAAAACACACGAGTCGCTACAAAACACCCATGTCTGAAGCCTAAAAAGTCATGGGAAAAAAACACAGGTTGCTATAAACACAACCATGTTTGTGCCTAAAAGCCGATGGAAACACACCAACAGGTCGCTACATAACACCGACATTTGGAGCCTTAAAAGCTGCTGGAAAAATACAGACTGATCGTTACTAAACACACACGTTTGGAGCCTAAAAAGCAGATGGAAACACAACAAGTGTTTGCTGCAAAACAAAGTGGTCTACAACTTGACAGGCATCTTGCTTCAATGACATATTTCCACCATCCCCTCCACCTCCCAATCATTAAGTCAGCTTATATATTTCGTTACTTTAGAAACGTTGATATGATATGAATGAGATGTGCAATTGTGGGCCTAGTATTTTCGTGGTTTGCAGAAACGTACATTGGCAACATCTTCTTCTGGCAACTAGGCTGCAATATTTATGTGGATTTTTACAACAGTGTGTGTGCATGACAAAGACTTGAAAGTATCTCTGTGGCAGCAGTGCAGCAGGAAACATCATTACTCATCCTTGTAATACACTTGAAATATGCCAGCCTTGGTTAAAAGCTCTGGGAGGGGGTCGGATTGGAATCTGATTACCGACCACCTGCAAGTAAATGCACTCTCTGATTTAATTTCTCTCAGCAACCTGGCTTCTTGTGTGCATGTAAACATAGTGACTGTGAAAATCCTCACAAAAGACTGAAGTTCACATCATTATTCTCTGTCAAAGTACTTGAGGAATAAATCCTAAGCAGCTGTTTTGGCCCTAAAAAGTGTCCCCCAGTGCCCTGAGTGTAACACTTGACCATCCTGTGAAGCATTAAAAGCTAAGCAGCCCCCTGCTATTTCTGTTATAGACAGAAGGCCTTAGCTGGATTGAATTGTCCACCAAGGCACAGGTTTCCTCATTACAGTCGGAGCCAGACAGATGGCTGTTTTACACAGCACTCTGGCCCTGATGCACTGCAAAAAACACCCGTCTAAGCTAGTCCTTTACTCATTTGTTTGGTCTTTAAGTCTCACAAAAGACAGGAAAAATGCCAGTGGGGAGAGAAAATCTCCCTTGCCCCCATGCCGATGGATGTTTACTATGCAGATGCGATAGTTCATCATTTTTCATCATGAAATGAGTTACTTTGAAGTTGTCTGCTCTATTCAAATTATCTCTGCATTATAAACAAATCATAAAGATTAATGAAATCTGAAAATGCTTCGGTAACATAGATTCCCCATAGCACTGATGGAGTTTATTCACTTGATTGAACGTGGGGGAAAAAAAGACTTTAAGAAGGAATATCAAAGTAAATGAGGTGTTAAAATGGACATTTTCCATGTGGTGACAAGAGGAAATCTTTTACTGTGTAAAACACCATCTATTTAATTGTGCTCATGGTTTCCCCTTAAGCACAGAGCTCAAATGAGTGCCAGGTCTGACTCGGCTGTCTCTCCTGTTTCCTCCGCCTGGATCTCCTCCAAGCACATGATTCCCCCTACTTCTGTCACTTTCATTAGCTCATCACGGCTGAAATTCATCAGACCTGTTCCTCCTCTTTATGAGGTGTCAGATTAGACTGAAGAAGAGAGTTTAAATGAGCTATGCAGTTTGACAATGATAACTGCAGATTGACTGCTCGAATTTTTTGACCAGTTGGACTATATCAGCTTCTCAATTCTTGCCAGCAACTGTCCACTTTGAATTGGCAACAGTCACTAGATTTTTCAGCTTCAGTTAACTATCTAATTAAGCTAACATTATCCACACAGATACAGTCTGTGACTAGTAGGGGGTGTAGTGAGGGCGGAGTCAGTGAGGGGGAAAACAGTCCTTTCTCACAGCCCGTAAATGCTGGGATAAAGCAGTTTATAGAGGAGTACTTAACCCAAAAAAGTGACTACGACTTCATAATTTCTACATTAATATGTCATGCTGTGTGACCTAGAATTTGTGGGGAAAACTTAGATTTACTACAGATCTACAATTCAAGTCTAATTTTTCCAGTTGTATGCTCAGTACTTCCAGAAATTTGAGCGTGTATAGAGCCAGCACATTTTCATATCTAACTGGGTAAATTAAGTTTATTTTATTTCAACCAAACCAGTGTTGGTGATTGTTAAAATTATGGAAAATGAAGTGTTTTTTTTTACAATGATAACAACGTCTGTTCATTACATGGAGTCTGGTGGGTTTGACAATAGTGATTTCAGGGTTGTTACGGGTTAAAACAAAAATAATCATACACTAACAAAAAGATCTATCTCTGTGGGGATCCTTTCCAAAATTTCTTCAGACAATTAGAATAACAATCAAACCATGTCACTGGCAAAACCAAGCACTTTTAGTGGAGGAAAAATTGATGGTGCAAACATGCCCTGAGTGTTATCATTGCAGCCTTGCTGGTACTCTCGCTCAATACTGGACCAATTTCAACAAATGTTGTTCCCATTAGCCACTTAGAGACAAAAACATAGGAAAATAGGGCCCAGGTTGAAAAATACCTTTTAACTCTGGATGTATAAGTTTATTTGACATGCATAAAGCCATGCAGTAACTCTTCAGCATAATAGATAATGCTTGTTTTCCCCCTTGCTTAAAAGGATGTGATGTTTCGTGGGCGTTCTCCTAATTACCGACTGTATCTATGAATTTTTTGTAAACACTGCTTTGCTGTGTAGCTTTTACTTACTGTTTGTATTTTTTTAGCAGTATGTATTTCACTTATAATGTTACCAGAGAAAAGGCTTTTAGGATAAGGACTAGGCTATGTGTTGGGCACACATTAACACTATCTCCTCTAACAATGCTGGGGTTGCTACCATGGAAAGGTAAGAGCAGAGCTGCTATTGTTAACCTAAACTTTAACAGCATTCAGGACTGGCTTCCATACAATTGAGATATACTACACAGTGGATGTGCTAGCCAAAAAGGTCTTTTACAAAGTAGTTAGTTACTGATATGCTCCTTCGACTTGAAAGTAACACTTGTTTACTTATTGTTAGTATTAAGCCAGTTCACTGGACATGCTACTCTCAAACTAAACTTCTGGCTTGTTGTTGCTACACAATCATGTGGTGGAAGGATCACAGTGTGGGGAACTGCTTGGAAAAAGCAGCAAATTAAGATTTTCGTTATATCAACACGCCAACATGTCAAAGAGCTGCTGGCTGACTGGTTATAAAACTTACAAGGCTAGACAAATCCAAGTCTCGAGTTTTACATCATAACAGTTGGGGAATCAGGAAGGACAAAATGGCTGGTGACCATCAGGAGGGCTCACGTAAACACTGACGGACATGCCAACTAAAACAGACCCAAGTCCCACAAGTCAAATCATGCTTATGTCTGCCTTACTTATTCCAAACAGGTGAGAATACTGAACAAATCTCATACTCATAAGTCATATAATACTCCAGTGTGTTTAGTTTTGCATTTTGCCAGTCATCATAAGCCCAAGCTTGGCCAGTTTACAGTATTTTACTCATACTTGTAACTAACTCATTTTTAAGCTAGAGCAAAGGCAGTGGTGAAGGACAACCTAGGGTGAGTCTTCTCTCAGATCTTGCCTAAGAATCACCAAAAAGGGCTTCAAAATAACTGAGCGCCATGTTGGCCTCAATATTATTCAATCGAAATGTAACTCAAGGTTGTGAAAGAAACCAGAAAGGATACATCACACTGACTTCAGTAATCGATTGCTGCTTACATTAGAGCAGAAAAAGACTCTTTCATCTTTTCCTTACAGTTTTGCTTGTTTAAGTATTTGTATCAATAAATCTGAATTGGTATTGTTATCAGTATTACTGTCATTAGCAGACGCTGCAGACTTTTAATATGCAATGGTTTAAATACTGATAGGACTTTCCATATCCCTATAATGAAAAGACAGGGCTCTTGAGGAAAAACCACACATTTTTCAATTTAAAAATATGGGATATCAGCAAAAAATATTGCTTATTGCTTTTTTTAAATTCAAAATCCTGCTATTGGATTTCAAGTCTCCCTATCAATTCAACCATACCCCGTACCTCCTTTTTAGACTTTTTTTTTAGCCTTCAGCATGATAACACACAGCTCCAGGCCCTCCCTTTTTCCATCTCCCTCGTTGAGCTCAGCACAGACCCAGTTTCTCTTTGCTCTTAGCCAGGCCAGTCTGTACCATCTGCACTGTGCTAGAAGGTAGACTAAATGAACTCTTTAAATCCTGCAAACAGGAACCCAAAAGGTTATCTCCACATTTTCATCCTCCTACTGTTAAGGCAAATACGCCTCTCTCCTATATGCACCTTAGCCCATTTATGTTGAAGCAATTTGTCATGTCTGCATCATCTGGGAACAAGAAACAGTCGATTTTTAGAGACACTCGCTGGCTCAAGAAAGACCTATTTTGGAAATCTTATTTATGGCTCTGTTGGGAGCAAAAGCAGTAACAATCTCTGATAGAGCATGCCAAAGGTCTCTTACATACAATCAGCGAGCCAATCACAAGAGACCTCTGCTGTGTGCACTACATGTAATATCAAAATACCTTGTGTACGTGAGAAACAGCCATGATGTGTGGGAACCTGAGGTTTTCTATATGAGGCCCTTGAGTGACAGATGCAGTACAGCACTCCCTAGACATTACATTTATTTTCTATTATTGGCACAGTACACTATTTTCTATGAGATATAATTCATGAGGTTGAGAGCACTATGAAGAGTGTCTCAAAAATTGGTCCCTGCTTAAAACTTCATTACTTCATGACCAATGGCATATAGGAAGCCAAATGTTCACTGTGGTCTATTATCTATTTAAAGCAAGCATCGAGTCATAGCATACAGAGACGAATGGTAGCAAGTAAATCTAAAATCTTGTAGTCTAATTTAGACATAGTTAATAATAATGTAAAGTATATGCATGTAGCAGTATTCATTAAGCATCATCCTTCAGCTTCCTTCATTCTTATCCTTTGAATTATTTATGTGGCTTCATTCAAATACAGGCTGCTGCCCCGTTGCCCTTTTTTTGGTCTAATGTGCCCCTCTGGACCAAATAAAGAATAACTTTTAAACTTCTATTGCTGGTGATACTCTTATATTTACTGTTGTGAGAGAGCCTCCCAAGATCTCATTCAACAAGTCATCATCTTTACTGTTTTCTGCTTTACTTTCTCTTGAAGATTAAATTGAGAGGGAAATCCACATCTTTCTTTTTCATTCTTTGTGAATGACCACTGAGTTCTTGATCTTCATGTAGGTGGTTTGCTCAGCAGTTATTGTTAGTTTACATGTTTGTCTGAAAGAAAGAGCTAAAAGGACATTTTCAGTTTAGATTTTGATTATTGCAGGTGCCCATGCTAGGGAGGCTGCATGTTTCTGACTTGATGGTGCAGCATTAGATATTTTTGAGATTTCAAGCCTGTTGTTTAGCACTGTAAAAGGCTAATTGTTGACTATGTTTACCCAAGATGAATGTAAGCAATGGTGTGCAACGACACAGTTTGTAAATAGTTGCCTATTTGGGCTATCTGACCATTTCTTTACATATTTTAAGGTGCCTGTCACAAAATAAATGAAAAAAGAGGTCAAATGCAAGGGTCAGGGTCAACTCATGGTGCAGCTGAACTTGGGGAGAGATCTGTGATAGAAGGAGCTAATTAGTAGCGTGGACGGACTGAACAGGCTGAGAAAGACCAGGAAATTACCATGACAGATTTGGAACTGCTTTTTAGAGCCATAAAATATGCTGGACACAAGGGACTTCCACTGTGGGGTCAAAACAGTCGAGATGAAGTTTCATGGCAGCTAATGATGGAGAAGCAGAGGAGTGAATGTAGCGCTATGATCTGCCTGGGGAATTTGAGTGGCCTCAGCGAACAGACAACTGGGTGTCTGCCACCATTCCAAAGGAAATATTAGAAATTTTGGCATATATAGTCCAGAGAGAAATTGTGTCTAAGGCGAGGGAGCTTTCACTGTTAGACTAATGGAACCACCAACTACAGTGTGTCTATAAGCAGTATATTTGTGCGTTATTATGTAAAATTAAAAGTTGAAAATTTACATTTCTTTACATTTCAACAATGCTGTAGGTAAGGTGTGGTTATGTTTAGGCATAAAACCATTTGGTTATGGGTAAGAAAAGATCATATTTTAACTTAAAACACCTGCTTTGGGTGGCAAAATCACCACTGAGAATGCCAATGATGTCTAAAAAACAACCAGCATTGTTGTTGGTCCTGAACAGAGGTCTGCAGCTGGCAGCTGTCTCACCTGTGTGTGTGCACATACATCATGCACACTCAGTTATACTGTGCAGCACCCCTCAGTGAAAATATAGTCCCACACACATGAATATAGCTTTATACATGAACCGGTGGCTAGCCATAATGTGAATATTTATGACTGAAACATTGCATTAATCTGTTTTGAATTACTGCCACTACCTCTCAAAACTCTGTGCAGGTCTAGTAGTTGGAGTTCACTTCAATAAGTTGTTTCCTGTATACTGTCAGACTTTATACGTTAAAACTCCTGTTTATTTTGAATGGTTTCATGTTTTCCTAAACCTTTCATATTCTGTGTTGCTATTCTAAGTTCAGGACATTGCATTATGTGCAGCTATTGCCAGATTTTCTTTATTAAGGAGACCGATGATTGTGGCAGCTGTAGAATGTAAAACCCACAGTTTCTCAACCAATCAGATATCCCACTGTCAGTCATCTCCCACCGGCCCCATCTTATCTGGAATCCTCAGGAGCCGGTCAGCAGAGTGAAATGATGACTTTTAAAAAGGATTTATTCATATATTCATTGGGCATATTAGCAATTCAATGCATTAGAGCAGTTTAGTATGGAGCAGAAGAAAGTAACAATTTTGAGGCCAGAGGTGCGAGGCAGAATGTTTTGCAATCTATTTGCATATGAATGGAGACATTTTCACCTAGATTGAAATCCGTTGAGATGGAAGATTCCGGCTTTCTCTGTGACGTGCAGGCTGAGGGCTGAGGCACCGGCAGAGTGATGGCTTGTGAGACCAATTCTCTCCAAGCACTAATGGACACTAAACTGTTTCTAATTAATTCTGTAACATTATCTCCAAAATGCTAATGGTCAGCATGAGCCAACCTACTATTTCACTGCAGGCAAGGTTTTCATTGTGAAATTCTAATTTGGGAACACCTGCTATTTAGATTGCCTTTGAATATTTGTCACAGATAAAGGTCATTTTGTTTTCGAACAGGAGGGGTGGAAGCTAGGCCGAGACCGAGGATGGTGCCAAATTTCTCTGCTGGCTGGCTGACTGTGCATCTGGGGAAAGAGCTGGCAAAAAAATTGGCACATTCACCAGACCAGCCTCAAGCCTCAAGCCAGCACCAGTCATCCAACAAAAGGAACTCATGGTGAAATAAACTATTTCTTTATACCATAGTACACTGACTAAATAAGCAGCAATCAAAACATCTTTTGTATTATTTATTAAGAGTTTATCACTCAAAAAAGCCCTCTAATCTGCTTCATCTGGATGGGAGTAAATAGTGCATTTGTTGGGGACTATTTTCAGCTGCTAATTCAATGTGCAAGTGAGTATTTGCAGCAACAACACAGTGAATGTGGTACTGCCTCAAAACACAGTTCTGTGCCTGTGTTTATCTTAATGAAGCAACATGTCACCCACTATAACTGTGTGGATCTTTAACGCTTTGTTAAATTTTTTTGGATACACAGAAAATATTTGTTAGTAGAATACTTTTTCACTGGTTTTAGATTTTCATGGGATTTGTTGACAACGAGAAAAACACATTACCAGATTTATCCTTTTACTGTGCTGCCTTTGCTTGTATTCACTTGTTTACCATTTGAATTTAAATGGGGTCATTGTCTGAGGAGAAACAATGAATGTACACCAATGTTTTGACCAGCTGTACATTCAGCATGTGAGTTAAACTTGCTGTCACGGTCCAGGTGACAGTGAATTCAGCACTGCAGCTGTCACACTGCTCTGGTCCCATGCAACAGGGAAGTTGAATGGTCTTGCGGTTAATGAGCAAATACAATTGAAGGAGAAAAAACAGGCCATTCACACAGGCTATGTCCAGTTTATACTTGGCTCCAGATTCCACGTCTCCAAGCAGCGGGAAAGACGACAGCGCTGGCCCCGGGTGAGATGCTGTCACAACGTTGGCTGTAATCTCTGACCACCAGCTGCACATAGCACCTGTTTATCTCTCCTAAAGAGAGCTTTTTAGAGGTGGCCAGGCACAGACACAGAGTAAACACATAGGCGGGACCTATCGATTTCTCTGTGGACAGCGAAGTGTGGAGTCATTTGATGTGGAGGAATTCAAAGATGACGACAATGCACGTGAAGGAACGCTACAGGTGAGAGCACCTGTCCGTCTCATCCTCAAAGACAGGCCGCCCAAAGAAAACCTCCTTTGAATCACATCCTTTGCATCCGATGCTCACTTTTAATAGTTTTGAGCTCTGAAGCATGAAACTAACTTTGTTTTCTGCAGCACAATCATTATTTAATCAGTGCTAAGAAAGGAGAACGGCACTAATAACGAGGAGCTCGGCAGGCTATTTCCTGGAGTTAATCTCTATAGGGTCAGCCGGGGGCGCCTGGCAGCCAGAGAAACACGTTCTCGCGATTGAACAACACATTAAAAGATCCACCATTCTAAATAAAGCTGCCACAGTTATTCAACCATATGTTCTAAAAACTTTTGAAGATCTCTAATGAGGCAGCACAAGCAGCAATTACAGAATAACAATGGCTGGTCCTCCATGGCTCGTGATGAGAGCAGCTACTTGTAAACTCAGGTTTGAAATACACAGTAACCCATTTATAAAAAGCAGCACTAATCCATTAATAATTCAGTATTTCATATTCAACGGACCATCAGAGACTGCATGGTAAACCATGCAGGTTGCATACAACAATGAAAGGGTAAAGATTATAATTCTAGCACTCGAAGTAGTTGAGCATTTGATAAAGCTGATGTACTTGAATGATTTCTGCATATTGGGGTTGGCTGAATGCGCTAATTATAAGTTCCTTTGGATAAACGCGTCAGCTAAATAAATGTGATTCAAAGTTATTCAAAGATGCTGTAACTGATTTTGGTGCAAAAAGGAGCAATACAGGAGCTATATTAGTGTACAAACGTTTTGAAATAAAATTAAAACAAAGATATAAAATCAACCAGTGAGCTCCGGGGCTAGAAAATGAAGCCAGTGTGGAACTGCCAAAAAGTGCAGTTCCTCCAATGGCCATTTGAGGCTGGCTCTAAAGGTGAGTCAATCCCAATAGACCCGAACTTTAAACTTTAAACTTTTAACTTTGCCGAACTTTAAAGCAGAAATAAACATGTTTACAGCCTGGTGCAAAAAAACAGTTTTGGTCTCTAAACTTCCCATTCATGACAACTGTATGGGGGTTTATGTAACTCCCCACTTTAAATGTTATTAAGGCAAAAAGGTGTACATAATTAAGGGCATAGCCAATTTGAGTGAGAGGTGGGTGCTGTTGGTTAACAAGTTGCTACTATAGCGAACATGTTGTGTATGTAAGGTAACCATGGCGTAACCCCAGTTTCAGAGTAGCCGTAGCTGTCACTGTTGTAGTGTGTTTTCAGCCCATAAAATGTAATTGTTTTGGTTGCCTAAAAAGTCTTGTTTAACATTTGCTTGTACTAATAGACCCTCTAACTAGTCAGAGGTTCAGTTTTTCAAGTAAGTACATTTCATTTTCATGGTTTCAAGCCTGTTTTTGCTAGCGCAAATTAGCATTAGCATTATCACAATTAACCAAAGCTGTAAATGCACCTTGCTAACCAAGCTAAGAGCTATCTCCAACCTCTCATCCAAATATGGTCACGTCTGGCTTCAAAAATCCACGATGGCGATGTGCAAAATGCCAAACTCGAAGCTTCATAACTGGATTTCGCAAATCAATGGCTGACATCAGTCACAGTGGCTACATCCATTATTTTATACTGTCTATGTATATAATTTAACATCTCAAACAACAACGACTGTTTTAAAGCACTAGTCTTCCTAAATTTTGCTGGAAAATTCCATTAAGGCTCAATGTGACCCTCTAGTATGCCCTACAGTATGTACTGAAGATCACGAGACTAATTATATATTCCACTGAGACGTTCTCTGAGAGGTTCTAGCCTTTTTACCCTGTTGCTGGATAGGTGGATGAGGTTAACATTGGATAATGATTCCAGAGGACATTGGAGAATCCTATTTAGTCTGGGTAAGAGAAGCTGTTTGTGAAGGTCACCAGTACGATTGAAGCGTACCGATTAAAAAAAAAAAGTCTATTAGGTCACGCAGGTAATTCTTTAGCTCGGCTTAATTAAACCCAAGAGGTGCTTCCTCCTTCAATTTCATTAAAACTTTATCTGGACTCGAGGCACCAATAGTCCTAATACAAAAATAACTTCTGTGGTATTAAAAAGACGAACAGCTCCTCCAGTACCCTTTTATTAACTGAGGGATTACAACTGAGTATTGTGCTGCCACGGTTATGAAAGAAGAGGTGTAGAAAATATTAGAGCAGAGTAAGACTGACAGGCCTATAGGCAAGAAAGAGCCTCAAACTACACACATAATAGGAAACCAGGAAGTTCATTACAAGCCTTAAATAATGTGTTAAATCCATCACAGAAAAGGCATTAAATCCTACCAACCACTACGATCTCACTGATGGCTTTTACAATATATATATTGTAGACATTTATCCTATGATGAGGCAACAGGTCAGTGCATGTTGAAGGACACTTTGACACGTGAACCCAACATATGGCACCAGCACCTTCAGGGGCTCATGATGATTTCAGGGGCATTACTAGATGATTTATGTTATCTAATAACATAGCCCGGTGACATACTAATACATTATTGTTATGTGAGACTAGAGTTTGGATGGGTTTGGTTGTCATATTATATAGTTATGTTTCCTATTCTGAAAGGCTGCATTAAAGATAAGAGTAAAAACAATGGTGATTGACTCTTCTTTGACTGGTTTAGTTTACCTGACTCTAACCTTTTTGTTTTTTTTATACTGGCATTATTCATGATTTTCTATCACAAAGTGTTATTGTGTTTAAATACTGTATCCTCTGAAACTATCACAAGTCTACCCAAAAATATATCTGCATTATACAAATATGATAATTTGAGAAAGTTGACTGAAACTTAATTTGAGAACATTCCTTATTTATCCTTCTGATTATGTTTTTAAGCTTCCCCATTTGTTAAAGATGACAGTGCAAAATGCAAATAAGAAACTCTTCCTCTTAAATGAATGAATTAATTACCTTGGTTTATAAGAAGATCCTTATAGAGATAAAACTAAACTGAAAATCAAAGTCAAGTAGACCAATTTCAAATAAGGCAGTTTGAAATGTCACAGTAGCAACAGCAAAGGTGCGCATGATTCCACTTATGCCAGCCTCACACCAAACAACTTTTCTAGCAATTTCGCTGTAGAAGACAAATTTCCAATATCTGAATAAAATCATGAGAGTTTTAGCTCAGTTGGTGCGTACTCCCGTGATCTCAATTGTTTGGTGTGAGGTGGCCACAGAACTCAGTCCAAGCTGTCTTAGGTCAGTCTTTTTCTCGTCTTGATTTCCCACAAAATCAAACATTTTTCATATTGTCTTGAGATTTATGTCTTGGCTCATGCAAATACTTAAGGTTAATGACATGAACATTATCAACAAGCAATAGCTGCACTCTCTACAGCGCCCAACAGGTAAGGAAGCAGCGAAACGTCAGCATTTAATTCGACTTGCATCTGACCCACCAACAGGCACTTATTTTACTGAGAAATCTGAATTTATGAAACAGTTCTCCTCATTCCCACAGTCTCCTCCCACTAAAACAACACTTCTAAACAACATAGGCTGGTTACAAATAGCAAAATCCAAAATGTAAAGTTGCACACAAATACAGTTTATCTTTATGGATTATACTGATGTCAAATCAACAAGAATACTGTCAACATATGACGGCCATCTTGGGTTTCTCGAATTATGTGTTTTTGCAGGCACGTGAGAAATCATTAATATGCCATATTTCTTAAAGGGGGTTTGGCATAATATTTTACACCGGGAGCAAGATGGGAAATAATCCCAGAAGGAATCTAGCTGTAGTCTTGCACACAAAGACCCTGCAAGATTCCTAGTCTTTGCAAAATCTCATAGTGCGTGACTAAAAATTCACACTGTCTTTAGATGTGACAGGCTGTTGCACTTCGGTCTTTTATGAGTCTGAGTTTTATAAAGTCTGCCGGTGTATGGGTAGGTATTAACTGCTTCAGTATCAGGGTCCTATTATTGTGCATGCTGGTTTGCTGTCATTCTGTCATGGCTTACTAGGACACTTGAATAGAAGGGAGCCAATATTAATGTTATTAGCAACACTTATGTTTTTCCTACCATTACAAGTCAGAATGTCTGCTGTGAAAAAGGCCTTCTATCCAAACACCTCAATTAGTCACAAACTCTAATGTCCTTCAGATAATCCCTGTTATAAAGTCATAATTTAGTCACCTATGTACAGTATTATAGTACCAAAGCACCAATCATCACAATCAGACAATGATTGTGAAATGAAAAGGTTGACACAAGATCTTGGGTCAGACTCTCTTACCACTCGGCCACCTTCATGTGGTGTCAGGTAGTATGTTGATATATCTCTCTGGGAATCATACTCCTATCCTGTCCTTGTGTGCCCTGACCCTCGGTGGGTGGATCTCAACAAATAAAAATAAAAGCCCAAATTCCCTTTCTGCTGCTCTAAATCTTTCATAAGTTTAGACATAGAGATCTAGGCTGCGCCCCAGACCTCTGCCTCAGCCTCCAGCTTTTCTCTATCTACCCAGACCACCCTCTGATTAATCTCAATGTTACGCGCTCCTTGAACACATGCATGTTTTAAATGCTTATTAGCTCAACATATCACCCAGTCACTACAAAAGCTCTCTCATGTTGTGTCTCAAAGTGGAGCATCGCTGTTAAAATCCCAGAGATGGCTGCATGTTGTTTACCTTTACAACCCCCCTTCTTTCTTACTCCTCGTCCCCACCACTGTTTTGCTATAGTTAGCAGTCCTATCAATTGTTGTCAGAAGGTCTAAATCTCCTGGGACAACAAGGCTTGCAGTGAGGAGAAAAGGGGTTGGGGTGTTAAATTTAGTGGACTCAGTCAGGAAGCTGCAGATTTTCTGTTTTCTAGGTCAGGTAAGTGCCAAGTCGGCCAGAAGCCTCTGACTGAGACACATGGGGAAACACGAACAGATAGAAGACCACTGCCTGAGGGGAGGAGAGAGAGGGAGAGAGGGACGGCAGCTTGTGTCTCTCCTGTTAAGTTCAGCGGAAATATACTGTACATCAATTGCAGACATCAATAATTCCCTCAGATTAACTTTCAGCTTGTGTTTCTTTTTGGTACGATGGTAACACTCAGCCAGCAGTGACTGAAAAAGACTTGTATAAGGCCTAGTCAACAAGTATGCAAATATTTTTTGAAAACGTAGCTTTTTTTATGCAATTTGTCCATTGTCCACATTATGGGCTGTCATCCTCTGGTCAGCTGGTCGATTGGTAGGTCGATATGCTCTTGTCAGGTCGAATTCTCAGTGATCGGACAATCTCTGGTATTACTTGAATAAGGTTGTGTGTCCACTACAGCACTTCTTTTCCCAGCTGAAATCGGCAGTTGTTGCCATTCAGCACTCGAAGATGTCCAATGTGACAGTTGGTCTTTGTGGAATTTGTTCCACCCCTTCTACACTGTGAATGGATGGCTGGTGACAGTGATGAGTGCAGTGTTTTACCCTAAGTTTAACATTTTTCAACACTCATTTTTAATCGAAAAAATGGATAAATAATCACATAAGAAGTATCGGATTTTATCACTATGGATTTATTTTACGAAGTCTCCAAAAAGACACTGCAGCACAAGGATGGATTATAAAGCTTCTGAAAGGGATACGATCACACCGGAGCCCTTGTTGGAGTGGCAGGATGGTTAATGTTAGCTTCTGGGCTAAAAATAGTGTCTCTCTCTGGTATGCAAACTGTGTTTTAGGTCACTGAAAACTGACCTTTTGCAAAACTCCTTTCGGTATGAAGAAGTTCATAAACTCTGTTTTCAATATTAACCTGTAGACAGGGAAAACTGAATTTTTGGCTTGTGATGTCAAAGTGTGCTCCCTTATCTCCTTGGTAAGGTGTCACAATTGAGGCGACATTTGGTGCAATGGCAGAGGAGGACAAAACAGTTCTGGTTCTAACCTTGTTATCGGGACTTTTTACATGTTAACACATAAATGTAAAGTTACCCTTCCATTATATTAAGGGATCACTGCTCCAGGTATCCTTCTGGTAATGGCTATTTTTTAAGGCTTCTGACTGGCCAACATCTTCTCCTTTGCATGAGTGGCCAACATGGCTAAAAGGGGGGTGGCGTTATATTGCAGCCTGTTGGTTTGACATAGTGCTTTGATTCTCTGCCCAGACCTGATTGGGAATGACCCTGACCCACCGGGTTCGGACCAGGCTGTAACTTCTAAAAATTACCCTGGGCTTGAATTAGGTCGGGTTCGTATCAATTTGGAGGTGTTTTCTCATAGTCTGTGTAATGTCATGAATAATGTATGAGTTGTGTTGCCATCAACCCATGAAAACTAATAATAATGTTGACATTAAAAATTAGATTTAAACTAATAAAACATTAGACATAAAGCGTCATTTGCTCATATACCAAAACACAAACTCCAATGTAATGAACAGGAGACCCATGAAACTGGCACTTCTCATCCATTGGACTGAAGGGAAAACAAGAGAAAGGCAGAGAGAGGGAGGGAAATTCAGGTTTTAATCAGGCTCTGGATCGAAACTGCTGCTGCGGTCCAGGCTCAGGTCAGAATTGGATAGAAACTATGTGGTTTCATGTACGGTTGGGCCTTATTTTTGTGGTCCTGATCAAAGCTCCGGTTTGTTATGCTCATGATTATGATGGCACTTAAATCGTGTTTTGCATTTTCATTTGGACTGAGATTTTTCTATAACAGTGCTTGTGTGGACAAGATTTTTTATTTTATTTTTTTGGAGAATGATGAAGGAAAAATCCTGCTTTCAAAAATACCCTTGTACATGTGGACTAGGCTTAAGTAGAGGATAACCTAAAAACATGCAACACTGACACTTGTTCACACACACACACATACACACTCTTGCCAACGCTGCATTTGGGCAAGAGTGCTTTGGGAGAGGCAAGCGAGGCAAACACACTTTCAGGGTCTGATGAACATGTCATCCAGGGAGAAGAAGGAATAATTTGCTCTTTCATTTGGTTCATTCCACTGGATGTCTTCTGCTCCACAGCGGCTGCTCTCAGCCTGCAGGAAATGAAAGGGTTTTGCTGAGCTTGGCCATCCCTTTGCACAGCTTCAGGATGCACTATTACAGCAGGCATGACCATTGATAAGCACAGTCATGGATCAGACTTATGAGAGTGAGCAAAGTGAAGCTTTGCAGCGCATTAGAAAAAGAGTGAGAATAATCTCATGTAGCGATAAATACAAATTACATTACATTATATGCCGACACACAATACGAGCACATCAGGACCTCACAAAGACATTTCTCTAAAAGCCTGAGAGTGCTTCAGTGTTTGAAGCAGCATGCACCGAAAATCACTGAACATTATACAGGGAATTGGTGTCACTAATGGAAAAGCCAAAATAACCTGAGCAAATATTTTAAATTAAAAAAATAATGGTAAAGATGGAGCAATTGCAATTTTTCTCTTCCAATACCTTAACTAAATTTATAATCTGGAATTCTCACTGAATGGAACTTACTGGCATCATATAATGTAAGAGGCCAGGTATTGCTGTGACTGGATTTTCATCATCTATTAATTTTCCAATCATTTTCTAAAAAAATAGTTTATCTTGCTGTCAACAAAAAGTCAGAAAATAATTTAAATGCCTATTGCTATTTCCCATAGAACAAGATGACGTCTTCAAATGTCTTGTTTTGTCGCACCAACAGTCAAAAACCTGGCGATGTTCAGTTAACTGTGATATTTGACAAAAAACTGCAGCAAAACCTCACATGTGAGTAACCGACTTTCAGTTTTAACTATTGTTTGTTCTAGTTACATAAAACTGTCAGAAATTGGTGTGAAAAGAAAGTAAAGCAGACTTCCCGATATTGTGATGCAGTCTACAACCTAAGAAAAACTTACACATGATTTAATTGATATAAAAATCCTTAAATGCTCACTTGGGAAAAGACACATATTGCAGAAGAGTGTTCAAGCTTACCTCGAGTGTGTGCTTACCTCCAGTTTATGTAAAATGCAGAAAAAGTCTTTGAAGTCACTCGTGTATGAAGGTAGGAAAATATAAGGACGGCATAATGAGGATTACATGCATCACAGAATGTAAAGGAGACTTAAGATTCACAAAAAGTGCCTGAAGACTTATCTCAAGCATTTTCTCTTTAGGTTTACTGAAGGTCTTAGATGTGTAACTGCATGTTTCATTAAAGGCGGGATGTCTCATACATACTCCTCAACATGACAGACGTGATAGATACCTTTTTCTATATCACCATGATGGTGAGATACTCATACTGCATAATGTAGCATGTCCTCTTTTAAAATTAGAGCACAGTAGAAATCATTGAGGAATAAAACTGACCATTAAAATGACTGACACCCTGTCTGTTATTGGTCCTTGGTCTTGTTATCTACAGGAATTTGACATGGTGTTTAAGTTCATGTGTCTGACAGCTTGCTCCTTTTCCTGTTTGGACGTTCCATTCCCTGAGCTCTCTGTTAGAAGAAATGTCAATCAGCTCACCGTTTATGTACTCATGAGACAGACCACAACACCGGCATGCAAATATTTGCTCAGTTAAATGTATGAGCACTTAAGCTCTCACAGTTGATTGACTGATTGGCTAAGCCCTGCCCCCATTAGTTGCTGCTGAGCTTTCTGTTCTCGCACAGTATGCAGTTTACTAAGGGAGAGAGATTTACCATTCAAAATTTTAGTCACATTTTAAAACTTGGTCCTAGACTTCAGACAGAGGTAGACAAAAACAGCCTCTCATTTCTAGTTGGCGACTGTCAGTTTTGCCAGTTGACATGACATCTGTAACTAGCAGATTTTATCAGCTACCTCTCAATGCAATTAAGCTAACGTTAGCTACATGAGCTGATTGAAAACCAATCAGCAAACATGATTTTAATTAGGGCTGGGCGATATGGCCTAAAAAAAAATCTCCGATTTTTTCACAAAAAATCCGATTCACGATTTAAATCGATTTTTTTCCCCTCCTAGTTAAAAAAATATATATATATTTGCGGCCTGGTAGCACATACCTGGGGTCCAAAGCTTTCAGCATGTGAATAAACCCCAGCTTTTCCACGGTAGCCTATATATGGGCACCATAGTTGCAATACATTGCGACTGCATCTGTGATCGCTTTCCACCGGACCCCTTTCTTATCATACGGCAGTGTTTCCCCTACCATTATATTGGATCGCAACAGAAGTCATTTAAGGTTACCTTTCCTATTGAACAGGTCTCTACCTTGTCCTTTTATTAAACAAACTAAATAGCCTTATGTTACAGGCTGAGCCTGATGTGTGTGGCTTGTGTGTGTGTGTTTGTGTGTGTGTGAAGCTGTGTATGTGTGTAGTTGATGTAGGAGGTATGAGACGTTAGTGCGGCGGGTGTGGTGTGTGACGTCAGACGGATGTGTCCCAGGAAGAAAGTGAGGCATGTGCTATGTTGTTTACATCGAGCAGCCACAGTGAAGAAGCCTACGCAGTTCTGCATGCTGTTTTTGAGTTATTTCCCTCTATGTAAAAGTCAGACACTGATGAGAGAGGCTGTGCATCATCCCTGCAGTGCTGAAAATAAAGTGCCGTTCTTTAACGCAGACGAAGTCCCGTTGTTTATGTGTTGTTGCCACAACGAGCTAACACAAGCTAAAGGAGCTAATGGTCTTCGGAGGTCCCTTTACTACGGTTCGGGGGTCTGCCAGCTTGGCGTTGGTAACACTTATTCATCTTATTTACACAACGGCATGTCATTTATGTCCCTACACGGTGCGCGTCTAAAATCCTCCTCTGCTCTCTGTGTTGCGCACGGCGGAGTTTGGCCCTGATGTGCGCACACACACACAGGTGAACACAAACACAGGTGTGCACACAAAAGCGCTGAAGAACTTGTTCCCTTTCTTGAGAAGGAGTTCTTCCCCGCTCGCTGCCATGTTGTTTGTGTATCAAGCGCGCGGGGGGGAGGGGTGAGCCCACTCTGAACTACCGGAGCCCAGCGTGGAGCGGCGGTGGCGGATTTTAAATAGAAACTCGATTTTCATTAAAACAAATTGGCCTAAACTGCAAATTCAAATTAATCGATAAAATCGATTTATCGCCCAGCCCTAATTTTAATGTTTCAAATGTAAAAATGAGAAATATCTTTAGATGTGCACTTGAACATTATTGAACTTGTGCTAAAGGACCAAGGCTAAAGCTACATGCAGGCAAAAAGTTAGCGTCATCACCAGATGAGGGTAGGGTAGTCATATTGGCGGAACCCTTTTAGTGTAAAAAGACCGAGGCGGCCTTCCACAACGGGAGGGGCTGTTGAAGACTTGTGGGAGGAGCTGTTGATGACGCTGCACGTGCGACCCACTGCTGGTGGATAAACAGGAAACAGCTGATAGCAGGAATTAGCGAGCAGCTAGTAGCAAGAGGGAAATGCAAACCTGACAGACACTGTAAAGATGAGCAACTGGGAAGACAAAGAATTGCGCACCCTCCTTGCCCTTGCAAACAGAGGCCATTAACCATCAGATAACGGGGACGGTGAAGAATGGACCGATTTACGAGACAATCGCAGAAAGACTGACCAGCCGCAGCTTCCCTCCCACATTACTGTTTACGTCACATGCTGAGCTACACGTTTTGTTACTTGCTCAAGCCCCCCATTGCCCCAAAAAAGGCGCATTCTGTATAAACAAAAGTAGGCAGGCAGCATTTGTTTCCATTGAATTGTCAAGTGAATTCTAGGCAAACATTTGAAATGTCATAAAAAGAAATGCAATATAGTTGGTTTCCATCAACTGGTTTGGAGTGCATAAAAAGGCTATGCAAAGCAGAGTTCTGTCAGAATTTGGCAGTATAGGATACACTGTACGCATGGCTGTAATTCGCCCGTAAGCAGAGTAGAAGAACTAAAAGTTGCAACCCCAAAGGACAACAAGTTGCCTTAGCCATCTCACTCAGTTATGATGAAAAACAGAAAGAGGTCTTCAAAAAGTTGTCAGCTAGTATTGGTCATGTGTCATGCTGTATGGAGACAAAGACAAATTAATGCAATAACTCTGTAAGCTATTTTGCGGAGTTACTTCTTACTGAGGTGCTCTGTGTAACTGTATGTTGGGCTTTTACTGTGAAAAGTAAAAGCAGAAAAAGTGAAGCTGTGATGCACTAACGTGACAAATAATAGTGTGTTGCCATCTTGGTTCACACTGGTTCAGAGTACGGTGCCTCTGTGTATTTATTTTATTATCTACATGAGTAAAGGTGCAACTTATAAAGCGGCTACAATTCTAATGTACGGGAAGACACCAACTGCAAAAACAGCTGATCAGTCATAAGTTAAATATTCACTACGTTAGAAAACAGCAATGGCATTTCCATATCCCATTTATCACATCGACTGTTTCTTGACAAAAGCAAACCACCTCAAGTGAACATAAAAACTTTTTGCAGTTTCTATGCAATTTTTCTGAAGCAATACTTTGATCTAGCATGTCTCTGCTTACATACTTGTTTGTATTTTCAAATGATATGTTTCCCTGTTAACATATACAAGAGAACAGGCCCTAAGAATAAGGACTGACTGATGTATTTGGTGAAAGTCATGTAACGTAACCTGTAATCCAAAAAATAATGTAGTTAGTTGTTATGATATGCTGCCACTTGGCCTTGAAAGTGACACTACGCTGCTATAGGTAGGTAGCTAGACATGCAATTGTAAGAGTTGTTTAGGTTAGAGAAACACACTTTTTAATCAATTCTTTACCATTTCGCTCTTGTGAATTGGTTTTAGAAAAGCTAAAAGAAAACACACTATACCCTTGAAAAGAGTTCTGCTCTCACTACAACCCCATGCAAGTTGTTTTAGGCGAGGTAAGCTATTGTTGGACAATCGCAGTTTGGGGAAAGTTGACTCCTTTCTGTTCAAAAGCTGTTATGTTAATTAATGCTGGCCAAAAACAGCCACTTATACCTTGGAAAATATATATATAATTTATTCATAACTTATTAATTCACAGTATGTTCAAAGGCTTTAAAAAATCTTAAAGTCTCTGATATATCCTGATATCCAGCTGAGGACAGCTGCATTGATGATGAAAAGACACTGGCTTTGTGGGTCTTATCTGAACTTTAAAAGCTAAATGAGAGTCATTTTATCATCATTCTGTATCAGATTTCATCAAAAAATGTAACCATATCCTAAGAAAAATGCTGGATACTGTCACACTTTTGCAATTCATTCTCCATGGAGCTGAGCACATATCAAAATGTGGAGGTGGAACAAAACTCTCCTGTTTCTGGCTAACACAGACAGTGAAGTTAAATAATAATACAGTACATGTGAATACTGAAATTCTGTGGTATTCTCTGGGGCAGAATGGTTGGAATGATAATGAATACAAGCAAGAATTTAACCTTATTATTAGTGGAAAAGCTACAATACTCATGGTGCATAGCTCATTGTGTCTATGCACAAAGACACGCTTTGGCATACTTGGACGATGATGAAACAAGATGCAGACTGTGGTGAAAAGTTTGAGAAGTCATGACAGCTTTCTGGCTGACAGCATTTCTGCCATTCTCATTTTCTTCCATGTACATTTCATTTTTGTTGGCAGGAATGTTAATATTAACGCCTCCAAATGCCCTTTTTGCTTCTGGATTCTAAATTTGCCCAGGCATTTTATCTACAAAGAGAGATGGGTAAAATTATTAAGACAAACCACATGAACATGGTGCATTTCAAGATTTTCCGACCTGATGTTGTGTTTAAACAGCTTTTCAAGTCCTGCAGCTATTTAATCCATATGGCCCTTTCTTTTAGTGGCTATGCAGTGGGGCTTTGTATTGTGATGCATATAGAGGTTTAGTATAAAGGAAGAGCATACATTTCTAGGCTAAAAGGTTGCCTGAGGGCTACACTGCAGCTGGGCTGTGCTGCAAAGCTGACTCTCATCTGAGCTCTTTACACCTACAGCTAGAAGGTAAAGAGGGGGGAGAAGCCCTTATGAGCAGGATGAGGCTCAACTGTCAGTATTTATAGGCAGGAGGACTCTCAGTATGCTGCCTGGGAGCCCTGCGGGGCTAACAGAGAAAAAGGTAACAAAGGCTTCATCATCTTCTGACCTTTCTGCAGACACTGGTATCGTCCACGATATGATGAGGGTGTCACATCCTCTCTTACTGTCCTTTCTCCTCGCTCTATTATTTCCTTCTCTCCTCCACTCCCACTTACTTCCAGCGCCTGTCTCTGTTCGTCTGTCCTTCTTCTTCCATCATACTCCTAATGAGGGTTTATTTCCACTGAAGTGTGTGCGTGGTGCAGGGTATGAGGATGTAGAAACCACCAGCTGAGCTCCAGTGCTACCTCTGACCTTTCTTGTCTCTCTCTATCCACCTCCATCGTCTCTCTCCTCCCTCTGTTTAGATGTTTACCTGTCCATCTGACTGTTGGCATTAAGGTGCTGTCACTAAACTGCTGTCAGTGCCGATGACTGTCATGCCTCCCTCGAGTGTCAACCCCCCCTCCAAGCTCTCTCGGCACAGGCATTAATGAGCCCCGCAGCAGAAACGACGAGATAGAGTGACAAGGGGGGAGCAAAAGTGTGATGCTCCTGGGGAAAAAGGTAGCAAAGGAGAGAGAGAGCAACAGGGGAGCGAGCAATTATCCCGACTCTGGTGCTGTATATGGCCATCCAGCCCTCTAGCAGGCACGTTACAAATGAGCTATATCCTCCACTGCTGTGGAAATAATCACACCCAGCTACCATCACTCTTCACCCCCACCTGGCAGAGGACAGATGCTCCAAAACATTATAGGGAGAAGTAAAGTGAGGCTGAGCTTAGAGTGCGAATTCAAACAATATTAATGCCATATTTTATTCTTAATAATACTATATTGCTTTGCCAACACAGATTTCTTTACTGCCGAGCCCATAAAACACCCTTGAAATGAATTGTGAGAGAACAGTGGGGGATAGACAGAGAAACTAGGCCTGATATATTAAAAGGAGAAGGACAAGGGGGGGGGGGGGGGGTTACCTGCGCTGATATATCATGGGAAAATGAACAGTGGGAAAGATTTGCCCCAAGACAAGGGCAAAAGAGAGTGAGATTCTAGGCAAAAGAAAGTGTGTAAAGCCTAGCGCAGAATACACCACTTTCACCATGATTTACAGACAGAGTTTTGATTTCTCACATATAAATCCTTGAGTTGAAATGAAATCTGTGCCCTTGCTAGTCGACAGGCCATCCAGCTCAAGTGGTTACAAGACATGTCCGGACCTTGACATGAGCTGTCTCGGACACTACTGCAGTTTTCAGACATGTTTGATTTCATAACCGCTAAAAACAAGATGCAGTCCGATACAGGGGATGAGCTGTCTGTAATGGGAGCGGAAACTGGGGGCAACCCTTCAACTGGAATAATCCTGTAATGAGTACAATTTTTCTAATGCACCTGTACACTGTGTAATAACAACAATCTCACAAGTTTATTGTATGTCACACTATGAGACAGGCCTAAGAAGTGTTGGTTGCAATCCAATTGTGTTGGGCTGATAGACAATGCCACGGATTTTCACATGGTGCTACATCATAGCAGAAGCGTGTAATCTGGAAATAAGACCTGGAAATGTAACTGGTGTAAACTGACGATGAAGTCAAGATACAATGGCATTTCAAGAGTATCTAGCTTCAGTATTGTGACCTATTTCCAAGTGAAACAGGATAAGGAGGCAGGATATAATGTTAAGAGCAATTTGATTTGATCATTGAAAACTGGGCGTGTCATAAAAGTGAGGCCTCATTAGCCGACAGAATAGCAGTATCTGTCAGGGAGAGAGACAAAATGTAGTTGCTAAAGCAGTCCACTGTAAAATGCCTTGAACTTAATCTGGAGGTACCACTTTCCTTAAAGTGACAAAGAAAATTTTAGCCAGCAGGCCAGTAACCATGGTATTTTAGGGATACAAAAACACAACAATGTAGCATGCTGTTGCTAGCTAACTCAATTGGTCTGAGTTCTGTGTGTCTAAAAGTTGCAAACTTATGGTGCGTTCCAGGCAACCCGTAACTCGTGTTTTCACAACCTGTAACCCGTGAAAGTGCACTGGAACGGCAGTCAAACCCGTAACTTCCCACCCGTGAACTCGTACCAGATCGATGTACTCCCAGTTACGCTTTCTGACGTCACACAGCCCTCTAAACCAATTACCTTACTCCTCTAAATAACAATGGCAGCCCTATGGATGCGGTGTTGATGCAGGTGATACATGGTGAGAAATAGACATAAAATAACCCTAATGTTAACGCATTATTGGCAGCCGCTCTAACAGCTGGTTTCCAGTGCAAGAATAATCAATACAAATTACGTTTCCAAACACACAGATAACATAAAATAAAAAGTATAATAGCATCTGTGACCTTGTGCGCTGTTTTCCTCCTCCGTTTCGCTCAAATGAGCAAGAAGCAGGCACCTTTGGCGATAGAAATAATGGGGAAGCACAAACATACGGTTCGCCATGTTCAACGTTAAACAGGAAGTAACTGGCAGTTTGCTGTAACTTTCCTGGAATGCTACAAAGTCGTAACTCGTGACTTGAAGTCGTGACTTACGAGTTCAAAAGCCTGCCTGGAACGCACCAATATTGATGGGTCATGTCATGATATTATTGGTCGACATTGGTAGGTACTAGCTTACGTAAGCGCATGTCATATTTTGTTTTACAGGAAGAAAACACGATTGGACTTTTATAAAAGAATCAGAAAAAAAATTTTTTTTTGTATTTTGGGGGCATATATTGTTAAATAGGTACATAATATGGCTGAGGATGTGAACTGAAAGGGTTAAAAAGGCATTTTTCAGTTCGACTGTCAGGTTTCACAAACATCCCACACAACCATTAACTTTTGTTTGGTACAGCCTGAAATGGCACAATGTAATAAGGCACCTTGAGATCAGCTGTATACTTAGTGCATCCCCATGTTAATATGATAACAGCCTGGGACAAAAAATGTCTTCTACTCTGAGCTGTGCAGCGATGGTGAGGTTTTAAAAGTCTTGCAGACAGGGGACATAGAGAGAAGCTCTTGTGTTGAAAGAGCGAGAGCCAGAGGAGAGGTAGAGAAAGATACAAACCCTAATACTGCACATATATCAAAAAGGAGAGATATGAAGAGAAAAAAGAAGCGAGAGATGAAAAGCAGAGTAAAATCAGTGTCAGCCATGTTTGCAGATGGCTTTTAGAGGAGGTTTCCTCCGCTTCCCTTCTGACAGCTTCTTCATTCTCAGCTTCAACCTACCTCACTAGTCCCCACTGTGCAAGAACGAGCCCCGCTACACTCATTCTCTCACCTTCACAAATTCACACAGACACGCACACACACATACAAATCTACAGTACAGCACACCAAAGAGCCCATTTTCTTAGTGCACCTACACAAGCCAGAATATACAGATCATATTTCACAGTGCGACAATGTGAAGTAAACACTTCCTTCACTCTTTTCACACTATTATCTCAAACACACACATGCCAATGTCTTTATGTTTATGGTTTGTTTCATATAATGATTAATTTACCATTTTAGTGTAATGTAAATTACTATAGCCAAATTTCACTGAGTAAAAAATAGCATAGTATCAAGTTCATGCTACACTTCTTGGTGCAAAAAGTAGAAATTCTTCAAATATTATGTGTTTTGCTTTCAAATGATAGTTTTGTCTTGTCTTCATGCCAATCGGAGGTCATGGTTTACCCATCTTCTTTACTACATGCCCGCTGACACACACCAACACAGGCCTCACTGTGTTCAGTGGAGAGCTTAAGACTCATGCTGTTAAATATTCAGAAACAGCAGGAACACAGAGTGTGGTCACAGTGGGCATAAAAAAAACACAGACAGGATGACCTCCAACAAGGACAAACTTTATCTGAATGTCTCTGAGAGCGTCTGTCTGACTGTGTGAGTGTAATCTGTCTGTATGTGCACGCACGTGTCTCCATAAAAGTGTGCACAAACATGACTGTGTTACAGATATTGCATAAGTGTGGAAGCCAGCTCTCAGACAAGAACCGTGCCTCAAAAAAGAAATAACACCTTTCTATTGAAACTCTGTTGTCACATCTGTGGAGTTTTTGTGACATCTATCTCAGCCAGGAGAGCAGCTTATTTCAAGCTCTTTATGTTTGAATATTAAAACCCAAATCATGAATGAACATTTATTTCAATGTGACATTCATTCCAAAAAAAAAGTTAAATGTAGTGTAAATAATCTAATGTGCAAAAAAAACTGGGTTGCCCTGCTTCTGTCTCTAAAGCTAGGCCTGCATGCAGCGTATTTCCTGGCTTACTGCAGATTCCCTTCAGTATCATGAGGGAAGTGGCAGCAGCTTGAGGGAACAAAGCAATAAGTAAAAATTAACATAAATTCACATGGAAATGTATTCAGCATTGGGCAATGACTTCCCATATAACAGAGGGACATGTTTTTGAAAAAAAGATTGTGTTTTGAGAAGAGCAAAGCAGAAAGAATTTGCAAAGGCGTGCACAGACATGAGTATAATGAACAAATATTAGCCGTGATATTTGGGATTCAAAACGAAGATAAACTATTCCAATCTCTGGAGCCTAACTGTGCATCGACACACACACGCTACGCCCTGAATTCATTACTTAAGTCTCATGCAGGCATTCAATACGAACACAAAGGAGTTCTTCAATTAACAAATGGCCCAAAGTTAATCCAAAATGTCTGTTTTATCAACAATGGCCACCAAGGATGATATTGGCACCTGAGACAAAGTTGAAAAGAACTGCTGTAATTTGGTTTGACAATATGCAGCACACACACACACACACACACACACACACACACACACACACACACACACACACACACACACACACACTCACTCACACACTCACTCACTCACAGTTTTCAACCCAACCATTGAGCATGATGACAAATACAGCTACATCATTGTGCTGCTCTGTAATTAAATGGAGACTTGGGGTCAAAACTCCTAACACATTGGCTGTCATGAGAGGAAAAGTAAATTGGCTCTCCTCTAAGTGACTTTATAGAAAGAATTACATAGGCCGTATTTATAACTATTATTAAAACAGAAACATTATTTTTCTTTTAAGCACCATAATATCGTGAAAGCTAAGGTGTAATCTCTCACAGCCCGCTCTGCCTGGCCTTCTCTGATTCTTCTGTGGAGATAATGACTGTGTGGGGTAAGTGAAGATAGAGAGCACATGCTTCCACTGAGTGAAAAATGGAGGTTACATTACCTTTCCAAAGCTCCCTTTCCCAATGGCCCGCAATATCTGGAAGTGGTCAAAGTTTACTGTGAAGAAAAAGAGAGGAAGAGAGAGAAAGAATCCGTCAGCATGAGTTCAGCTACAAAACAGAGGCCAGGACATATAGTGTAATCATAAACTATAGCACAGTGAAACCTTTGCTGTTGTTTTGTCTCTGCAGTCCAGCACATTTGATTTAAAATGACTTTGAGGTTAAAGTTCTAACTTAAGACATGAATTAGAGGATGTTTGCATCTACACAGGATGAACAAGTGACGAACTGCATTCTGTTATTTACACAGTCCCACACTTTTATGGGACAGAATCGTAATTGGACAAGTTAACACAAAGTCATCATCACATTTAATGGTTACTTGCAAATCCTTTGCAATCAATATCTGTCTGAAGTCTGCAACCCACACACATCAGCAGACTATTCCTTGGTGGTGTGCTGCCAGGACTGTATTACAAGCATCTTCACTTCCTGCTTGCTTTAAGGGCTGACTAACATGGCCAGTAAAGAACATTCTGTGTGGCCTCAAAGTCCTTGGTTGTCTTGTCTGTAGGTTGATAATCACTTTCCCCTCTGCATAGTCCTAATGACAAGACTAAGGCCCAATCTTACAAAATTATGATATCCAAAATCTAGAAGATATCTAGTCAAATATCACAATATTGACATTATGTCGCCATAACATTTCGCCCTACCTCTCTATCACAACAAGACCCTACCTCTAGAGGGGAACACATAAAATGAAGGGATGGGACTAAGTGGTACATGCAAGGGGTGTATTGGGATTGAGCCTAAGAGACAATAGTCATGTAATTAGACACAAATGCTAACATTAGCATGCAGAAATGCTCAGGGTGACAAAGAAGACATGCAATTGTAATGGTTTGTTTACTAGCAATGCTAACATTTGCTAATTAGCTGTAGCTGTTTGGAATGACATTAATTTAGCCAGTCTTTTGGTCATGAACATCAAGTAATGGACAGACATTAAAATTTGGCGACTCCAGATCAAGCAAAGTAGAAGGATCACCAAAGTTATTACGATTCATCCTCAGGGGAACATGAATGTCTGAACCAAATTCCATGGCAAATCATCCAATAGATGTCCACACATTTTGCTTAAAACTCAAAATGTGAACCTCATGGTGGCGAGAGGAAAGGTCAAGAGATCAACAAAGACCTCGAATGTCTGTACAAATTTCATGGCAATCCAGATGTTTCAGTTTGGACCTACGTGTTGGACTGACTGACACTGCCGCTAACATGGTTAAAAAGCGGTCCGAGCGCTCGCTGCTCACCCACAATGGATCTGAAAGTCGACACATTTTGCTTAAAACTCAAAATGTGAACCTCATGGTGGCAAGAGGAAAAGTCAGGGGATCAACAAAGACCTCGAATGTCTGCACAAATGTCATGGCAATCCAGATGTTTCAGTTTGGACCACTAACATGGTTAAAAAGCTGTCTGTGTGCTACACTGCTCACCCACAATGGATCTGAAAGTCAGCCTTAATGTTAACTGCTTAATGTCAAATCCAGCAGGCTGGAATACAGAGCCAAAACAATAAAAATATATTGTTGTCCTAACACAATCTGGCTGTACTGTACATTGGATTGGTACTGTCAAGTCGTAGCTTTGAAATCACAAGAACGGAAAAGACATTTTACATCAGAATGAAAACCGCTTATCCGAACACCGAGGGAGAGAGAAAAACTGTTATTTGAACAATGAAAGGTCTAGAAAATTGAAAAGCAATGACACTCTGAATCAGAGCACAGCCATTACAACATGAAATATGTATGTCTTTACAAGGTCCAAACAGTTTAGCTTCAAAATAGTACCATGAATCAGCAAGGGAATTGCAAAATAATGACATCCTGCAAACATTTTCTCTGATCAGAGCTGCTGCATGATTCTGTCATCTCATAACTTTACAAAGGCTTTGTTGAACCAATTACATTCATAAAGATATTTTTTTTAAACTTTCTATAGGTTGTCTCTTCATAACACCAGAACTTAAAACACTAAACACATAAATAATTCAGCGCATTGAAAATGATGAGAATTTGTTATACCCATGTCACAGAAAATTGGGCACTTTTAAACAAAGCCGTGAAAATTGTTACCAAGATGAGCGACTGCATGCTTTAATTTGTGCAAATGTATGAGAAGAAATTAAAAAAAAGGCCCATGATCTCTAAATGAAAGTCTTTTCTTTGGATTTTCAGTTTATCTAGTGGGAACATCAGAGGCAAATACAGAGGAGTCTCATTTCAGTAAAACACCCAGCTCACAGCACTGCAATCATTCATCTTATTTTGTTATATCAATATGTGTAATGGCACAGTTAGATGTTTTGGCTCATTGCCTTCTTCAGTGGATGTGTGCTCTGCTGATTGATAGAGTTGTCCTGTGTATGGTACAGAGTTTTAACACAGTCCTGAGAGGAAGGGTGGTTGGATGGGAGGAGAAATGCCTTGTAAAGGGGAAACACAAACTCCTGTATAATGTAATGCAACAGATTATATAATCTTTTATTTCTGTTGAGACATTCTCAGAGAGCTAGGGCTGAACAATTTCAGGAAAATATCGAATTGGGATTTCCATGACTAATACCGCAATTACACTTGCTATAAAATGCTATTATTTTTTTCATATTAAAAGATAAAAAGGTAAAAACACAAACCTGTATTTTGTGCTGTGCACAATACTAAACAAGGTTTAATTTCACTTTGCATTATTATCTTGTATATTCACATAAAATAATGCTTTTGCATTATATTTCATTTTTGCATGTATAACCAATTGTATACTTGATATTACTAAATAATATGTAACTATAATCATTATATTCAAAATTGATAGCAGCTACATTGATGGGCAGTTATGGTATTAATAACAGCTGGTAAGTCAGACTGACAACACCTAACCAGGCCCCCAGGAAGTGCACCGGACTTTGAAGTCAATTTGACATAGTGGCCAAACTGTGCAACTACAACTGCCACTGGGCCCAAAATAACTTTTTCCCATAGTCCTCCTACATTGTGAAAGAGACATCTGGATTTGATCCATTCAGTCCAATAACTTTTCAAAAGTCTAAAAGAGCAGCAAAATTTAATTATTTTATCTTTCTTCAAGTTGGTGAGAGGCTAAGCTGAAAGTTAGCTGCTTGGCTGGCGAAGTCACTAGTGTGATTCAGAAGATCCAGGTAATTTCATACTCGAGTCAAACATTTTTGGCTTCACGCACCCCTGAGCAACTTTCATTGGAAAGAATGGGGCTCCACCTCCAACCCTGTATCCAGTTCTCTTTATACATCGATGCACCTAATGCTACTGTTGAGCTCTGCACTGTAGCTGCTAAAACTAAGATTAATATTAGCTTTACAGACTTACAGGACAGACTGCTTGGTAACTCTGAATGCTCAGGGTCAAAGATTTTGGGGTTATAAACCTAAAATTATGTTATGATGTGTGTAAGAGTTTAACTGCAACATTCTGACAGATGCTAAATGAGCTAATAAGCAGCTAGCTACCAGTCTGAAATCACTCCCTTGTTATTACATCATACTTACTCTTAGCCATTTTATCTGCGTAATAACCACGGATGTATAAAGAGAACTGAATACAGCTTTGGAGGTGCTTCCTATGAAAGTTGCTCAGTACTGCATGAGGCCAAAAAAGTTTGACTTCCTGGGTATTAAATTACCCCCATGTTCCTTATACTTAAGCCCATAGAGCAGACGCACTAGCAACTTCGCTGGTGGTGCAGCTAAATTACAACTTAGCCCTCCATTAACACGAATGTGCATAAGATGATTTAATTGTGCAGCTCTTCTAGACTTTCAAAATGTTACTGGACCAAATGGATCGAATCCCAATACTGAAACACTCATTCCGTGAGGGTTGTGTCGCTCAAAATAATGTAACCACTAGACATCTCTTTCACAATGTAAGTCTATGGGGGAAGGTCTTTTTGGGCCCAATGGCATCACATAGAAATTGTAATTACATATTTTCCCCACTATGTTAATTTGGCTTCTAAGCTCTGTGCTGTTCCTGGGGTCTTGGTCCAAACTCTAAATGTGTGTGTAAAATCATCCACTATGATGCGCTTAAAAATTTCTTAATGGGAAGAAAATCCAGTGTCCATGGCATGTGCACTACTGTCTGCTAACAATTCCAGAAGGCAGTGCAAAAAATGACACTTGACTGACTCAACTGTCAGTGATGACGCAAAATGATTATGATTATTAAGTCTTTAGTAAATCTTAACATGCTTTTCAATATCGACTCAACAGAGTTTGTAGTTTGAAGGCAGTGAATGAGTGAATGGTTTTGGACACCTAGACTGTTTCTGTAAAAACATCTGGTCTTTAACGAACAACAAAAAGTCATAGAGACACTATAGCTTCAGTTGAATAAAGTTGGTGAAATCAACAGTTGCTGGTTTAAACTTCCACTTGCTACAGCTTATTAAGACACTGTCAATTACATAATTTACAATCAAAATTGCAGTGGTTGGTGTTTTCTGTTATTTTCTAAGGTTTCAACTTATGCTCCAAATGTTTTTTTGTGCCTTGGTACTGATTTAAGCCAAAAACATCAGTCCCTATGTTATTATGTACTGCACGTACAAATGTGGGCTTGTGAGCTGGTGGGTTACCACTGGACCGACCTCCTCCTGGTCATCTGTGTTACTGATTGAGACTTGCCTCTGCTCTGTGTGTTTGTGGCAGTGCCGCAGGCAGATGTGAGCACAGCAGGCACGAGGCTAACTCATGCAGCTCCTCCTTAAAAGTCAGTCAGCTTCTGAAGCTCACATCCTGATCTGCTCAGCCCCCTGTCCATGTAGACAAGGAGCGATCATGAGAGATGACAGCACATGCTGGGCTCCTCCAGGCAGACCCGCTGCCAGCTGACCTATGCACCCCGGCTGAATGAGGAGGTAAACCCCACATTACTTCTTGCCTCCATACAAAAGACACAAGGTGTGGTTTGCATGTTTTGTCTAGAAGACAGACTAATCCAGTGTGGATTCTCCCTGCTCAGTCTTTTGTACATGGCTAATCCTCTCATATGGCATGGCTCTGACTGCACCCTGGTGCCGACACACAGAGGCACTGTACCATGAACACTGCTATCCATAAGGTATTAAGAGGGATAAAGGAAAATGTGAAGAAAATTGTATCTACGGAATAGTGGGTTCATAGATTCAGTGGTTCATCTTTCAGATGAGATGGCAGTATGTACTGGCAGAAAGACCAGCAGCAGTGTGTGCAAAGTCAGCATTAACAAGACTGAAAAGTTAGAGCTAATAATAAAACTAATGAGCTGCGTGAGGTGTTGCATTCCTGCCAAATCAGCCGCTGATGTCATAAATCTGATCAGCTCACAGACCTTTATCTGGTCAATCTCAGTTTACCCAACATCCTCCAGACATACAAATATGATCTGCAACTCCTGACAGATATCTGAGAAATCCATTATGTAAAAAACAAGCAAATATGTACACTATGGTGTCTCACATCATAGAATGCTGCAGGGATGACGTTTCGTTTTGTAGGCCAACCCTGAAGCTATTATCGTCGTGGTTCCAACTGAAAAATACAAAAGTTTAAGATAATTACAGGTTTTGTAAAGCAAGCAAATCTCCACAAGTGTACATCCTTGTTTGAAGCGTAAATGCAATCACCAGCAGTAAAAAGCTAATGTTAGGCTATAAACAAACTACATAGTCACATGACATAAACATCGCCACCACGATACTATATAGCTGTGTTTGGCGTGATGATGTTCTGTAGTTTCACTTGTTAGCAACCGCATTTTTAAGACTTCAAAACTTTTCCATGACTTTTCAAGAACCCATTATACCCCACTTGTCCTGCGTTTTTCAAACATATCATATACAAACTCTACTCAAGCATAATTTAAGATATCTCACATACATGAAGGGAGATGGAACGTGGGGGGAATAAAATGAAGAAACGTACGTGATGGTAAACAAGACACACATCCACACATATTTGAGCTACGTTATGTCATCAGTTTAAGAAAAAAAAAAATCGCTGTTATGTTACATTACGTGGAAGGTTACCTGTAGAAGATTACTTTAAAATTTCATTACAAGCAACAAATTTAATAACTTTTCCAAAACCTTTTCCAGGCCTGGAAAATGTAACATGACCGTGGGAACCCTCCATGTCATAGAAAAAAACGAAAATCTCTTAAGCTTGTGTTAACTACAGACCTTATTTCAGGCATCTAATCAAAAACCCAGTCAAAAAAAAAAAAAAACCCGACTGACTTCAAGACAAGGAGCCTGGGAGCGCAAAAATGCTAATTCATTTCCACATTTTAGGATTCATTCCCACACCACTTTAATAATAATAATGATAATAATAATAATAATACATTTTATTTATAAAGCGCTTTCCAAAGTTCTCAAAGTCACTTTACAGAATAGGTTAAAAACACATCAAAAAAACAATTTACAGTAAAATACATCGAAGACAAAGAGGAATAGCAATGGGAATGAAAAACAAGTAAATAAATAAATGAATTAAAAAAAAAGAAAAAAGTAGCTTAACATTAAAAGCAGAACGGAACAGTTGAGTTTTGAGTAGTGATTTGAATGATGGGAGGTCAGTGCAGTCACGGATGTGTTTTGGGAGGGAGGTCCAGAGGGTGGGGGCAGCAACGGAGAAGGCTCTGTCTCCGGGCTCTGTTTATTGGGGTTGAGCTGAATACTCGGATGAAACAAGTCTCCAGTAAAGATAATGCATGTTTTTTATATCATCTGAGTAAAATGTGTCATTATCCTACTTGTGATGAAGAAAAATCCTCATTTGGGCTGGGTTCAATCTCTTACTCCTGTGATGAAAAATAATTTGAAGCTCAATTCTGAGGCTGTTCAGTAAATAGTTTTCTAATTTATAATAAATATAGCAACTTCTGATCAACACAAATCAACTTTGGGTATGAATGACAACTTCCTGTTAGGTCCCACACGTTTTCTGTTTAAAATCGACCTACATCCTGTTTAAACTACATCCTTTCCAAATAGAGATACAGACACAAATAGTCCAGATGGTTCAACAGATACAGACACAGACACAGATAAATGTGTACTCACTCATCACTACACTCTGGTAAGCCTCTTATTTAACCACCTCTGTGTGCATTGTAATATCAAGCCAACGTGAAATTTGTTATAGATTCAGCCTGATATATATGACAAGGTAAGCAGCAATATCTTTTATTATTCAGTAAGGCTGCATAAAAAATTAAAGCAGTATCAACAAGTACATAAACAGGCTGTATATAATATTCATAAAATATCCCAATGGTTACATATCTGATTGGGTTTAGTACCTTGCAGGCAGTTTCTCCACAGGTGGGTCAATACTTTTTACAGAGACTTAAATAAACCCTGCCGCTGACTTCAATATGACAATCTTCACACAGCGCTGAGTCACACTGTAGATATGTGTCAGATGGTGTAAAACTAGGCCTACTTGTAAATTAAAAAAGGAAACCAAAGAAATGTAAATGGACTATCAAAGACTTGGATGACTCTAACACAATTAAGCATCCATCTTCACTTTTTTTTTTTTTTTTTTTTTTTTTTTAACCCATCGATCGATGTCCCCAGTATCACAGTGCTTCCTCGAAGTATGAGTCATCAGGTAATGGGAAGCAAAACAAAAGCCCCCTCCATTTAACTGGCCTGGTGAAAAATGCTGCTCTTAAGATTCAGGGGCTAAAGAGATTTGGGCCTTGTTCCATTCTAAAGGGATAATTAAAGCAGACACATTTCCTGTAACCATGACTTCAGCATCAGAGGCTCTCCCCGATGTGCCAGGCTGGCTCCCACATGCTGGAAGGAAGAATTATGTGGGAGGCGGTGTAGGTTTTTCATGTCGTGCTTTACACTGACTTAAATCACAACGCCGAGCGTCCCTGGACTGGCTGACCAGTGAAGTCAAGCAGCAGAGGTAAAGTGCTGGAGTTCAGTCGATTAATGGGTTAACAGCAGCACAAATGGTTTATTGCTCAGTACCGGCATTGACGGTTATCATGTGAGAGCTCAAGCTCTGTCCCTTTACCTGTGGACTAACACATCCTGTGCGCCTTAGAGCATTTCAATACATGTTTTTCTAGTGCTGTCAATGAGCACTTTTCTTTCCCAGCCTCAAGTGGTTGCTTTCTCCACAGTTGCTGCAGTAGTTGTTGAGACAGATGATTAAAGGACAAGGGGCACCCATTCTATAAACTACAGTCAACAAACCCTGCTGATGGTGTTTCTAATTTGTGTCGTTTCACTTTCAAGTGGTTCTCATGAAAACCAGCACAATGATGGTGAGGGAGGTTGGATAGAAAGGAAAGTGTCTATCGTGCAGTCACTGGCTCCATCAGCTGCTCTCAGGTTTCAGTGGATGCTGCACAAAAGACTACGGCCGAACCCTTCAGACAAGTGCAGCGTGTAGTGTGAGTGAATCTGATATACCATGGAGACAGTGGGAGAACAACCACATCTTTCCCTCTAGGGTCTGGAAGCTGCTGACACACCAGGATGATATGCTGAGTAGGCTCCACAGGGGTCCTCGATGGGTGATTGGCTTCAGTGGAGGAGCTGATACTGGCACAAAGCCCATGTCAAGGGGCATGGAGAGTATGAGTCTAAGAGGGTCTGAGAGTGAGTGTGTTCATGCACTTAAACTCTCTAACTGAGCCAAAGTCACAATTCAGCTCTCACTAAAAGAAGTCAAAACACTCCTGTCAGCTGATTGTAATGTAGAGTTGCAAAGTGGGAACAGTTTTTAGCCCATTTTGTATTCCCATTCCAAATGTTATGGTGCTATATGCTATAGTGGTATGCTATACCATCCAGTTTTTAATCATTTCAACTTTGTTTCTGAGAAATCCCTGACTGACTAAACGTTTTTTTGATGTGCATCTTTATACAACCAGGCAGTGATGAGGACTTTAAGGGCTGAAACTAAATTTATATAAATACATTCTCAAGTTGTGAGAGATTGTAGCTGCCCCAGTGCCATGGTTTATGAATACATCCAAAATTACCCAGAATTCAAAGGCAAATGGATTTAAACTGCTTCATTTTTCACAAAACCATAAACTTTAGCTTCCACCTTCAGTGCTGCACATAAAATTATTTAAAGTTCTGTTAATGGATGTTTCTTGCCAAAATGTACCTTGAGAGTCGTTGGTAATGTCTTATCTTATGTTTTAATGTATACAAGCTTGTACCATCGTAGCTGTGAAAATACTCCAACTGCTCACTTCACAATGTCTATGAAGAGAATAAAAGGGATTTCTGCATCCAGGACCAGGGGCATCGCTTACCACTTGACAATTCTATATATTTCCATCAAGTTAGGTCGTCTAATCATGCATCAGCTTTCTCTCAACTCCCTCTGACTACTGGCAGAGTTGACAGCACCTCCCTATGACAAACTGCATTATAACGACAAATGTGAGGGCTGCTTTGGATGTCACAAGCATGAGAGACAGCTCTGCTGCACAATCTTCTAGAGGAACAGAGCTGCAATTAACTGTCATTTTCATCAAAAAATATCCTTAGTCTACAAATGTTTGGCATTTTTCCTGCTAAATTAGTTAATTATATATATATAATTGTCTATTGAACATCAAAATTGTTGATTAATGTACTATCATTTACAAATCGACCTCTAGTCGCAGCATTACTTGGGCCTATGAGTGTGTGGTGATCAGGGTTGGAAATTAACACCGGCCACCAGCCAAATGCTAGTAAAAATATGCAGGCTGCTAGATTTGCTTCACCCACCAGCCACAAAAATAATGGAAATCTATTGAGTGGCTGGTGGATTTTGGATTTCACCATCCAAAGTGGCAGGTGGACAAAAAGTTAATTACTAACGCTGGTGGTGATACAAAGGGAGCTGGACCTGTAAGCTCAGGTGCGGCATAACAACTACAGCAACAGCAAGCCAGTAACCTTGGTAGTTGTATAACTGATGAAAAGCACAGCTTATTTCTATGATGACTTCAGTTAATAAGATAAGATTAAGATAACATTAATATATGATTTAATATAAGACTAATACACAATGCAATTAAGTATAATATAGTACCACATATTGTAGTATAGAATATAAGCTATAGTATAAGTAGGGCTGGCCAATATGGAGAAAATCAAATATCACAATATTTTTGACCAAATACCTCGATATTGATATTGCAACAATACTGTAATGATTTACACAATGAGATTTTTGATCAATAATCATCAGTGATGTGGAAATAATGGCTAATGGGTAAAGGCAAATAATAGTAGAGCTAGAACAGTCTAGTAAAGCAGCCTTTTAAACCAGGAAAAAGGCAACACTTACGTTATCACGATATCCAAAATCTACGACAATATCGATGTAATATTGATATACTGCCCTGCCCTAAGTATAAGGTAAAAATACAATTAATCGTGATGTGGATAATAAAGGAGAGCAGAAGAGGTGAACCACTTAGAGGACACCTTCAAGACCATGGAGAATACATTATGCATTGAGATCATTAACCTTGCTAATTGCACTCTGGGAAATACTGAATTGCAGAGGGGTCTGAAGAGAAAACCTTTCAAAGCAATTCTCCTCAACATGGTAACTTTTGGAGAGTAAGACAAATCTGCATCTCGCACAACAGCAGTCAACAAATGGGTGTTATCAATCCTTCAAAGATGAAAAGAAATTGCTGCATAACAAGCCAGAGTCATTATTGGAACAAACAGCTGGGACCACAAACAAAGAGGCAGAACATGTTGGCACACACACACAAACACAAACACACACACATACACACACACACACACAATAACTGTCTGAAAATTAATATGAATTTAGTATGTGGCGCAAAGTTTCTATAGTCATATTTAGGCATTAATTATAAATCCTAAGATAATGTAATTTTCATGAGACGTTCTTTATTAATCACCATCACAGTCGCTGCTCGCGGCACAAAGAGGGTCGTGTGAGGGGAGGAGGGGTGGCAATTCATCAAGAGCACAGATGCTGATGAATTATGAGTTGAACTCATAGAAGTACCTGCGGTTTAGAAAGCTGTGGTATGATTCACTACAAACAGATGCTCTGCGCTTCAAGGTTGAGAGTTTATGTTATCTATGCAATGTCACTTGCCTGAGAAAAGTTAGATGGACTCACTGTTTTATGGCATTGCACAACATGATGATACAACAGAGCAGCTGCAATGTAGGCAAGCAAACACATTTCCCAAAGAGGTGCACTCATATGTCACCTTGTGTTTTCAGTTTTTACTGTCGCTCCATCTTGAGCTGATCAGTGTCATTTTAATGGATGACTGAACATCAGATGTAGTGTCCTCATTTTTATTCGGAAATTTTGAGAGTACTGAGATACATCATTTTTCCCCGAAAACGTTGACCTTTGCGAACACACCGCACTTAATCTAGTAGAGAAAATATCTGAACTTCAATTGGGTTTAATTTAAAACCACTCGGAGAGCAGAAGATTAAGTATTGATGCATTCCTCACATAATCAAAACACCACCCACAACATCACATTCTCCACTATGCCGCCTCCAATTTCACCCTGGGTTCCCCAAAGAGGCTACACCTAACTGGAAGAGAATCACCACGTGATCAATAAACTGGGCCAATGATCCTGTTCCACTGCCACCTGAAACTGATGCATCGCATCGATGCATGCAGGTGTATTTTATCTATACCTGGAATTTCTGCACAGTTGCAGATAAAGATTAGGCTACATAGTATTGCACTGTAGACTGTCTGTAGACTTAGGGAGCGATCACACTGAGATGAAACGCTAGAAACGCGACGCCATTAAAACCATTGTTTTCCTATGATACGACGCGTCTGACCAGCATTCAAGCGTCTTTTTAGACAGCAGTTTTTCCAGCGTCTTTTTAGACGTGCGTTTTTGTAGACTTCTTTTTAGATGCGCGTAGATGCTGAAAAAATATTTTCAACTTTTTGAGCGTCAGACGCCAATAGCTAGCATGCATTGAATGAGCGCTTCCAGCGTTTCAAGCATCTTTGAAGCATCCGCGTCTCTAGCGTCTCATTTCTGTGTGATCACCCCCTTAGATTCCAGTGGTGGCTGCGTAGGATTGTTTCCAACTCATGTGATCCAAACATTTCTAACAACTCCAGAGTGTTGTAAAGTCCAAAAGTCAAAAGTTACTGGAAAAAAAACAATAGATGTAACAATTTCCAAAATTCACAACATGTTTTTATCCAACAAATATTCTACTTCAATCTCAACTGAATCACCCTGCTGGCATTTAGCCTTTCAACAGCAACGTTTTCACTGCTGTCAAAAAGTTTTCTCCTCTGCTCGCCATACACACAGGGAGGCATGCAAATGTATTCACGGGATGGTCTAGCAGCAATCTTACAGCACCATGAATTACTTTTATTCATAAAAGAAAGCTGATTTAACAAAAGAAAGACTTACTCATTTAATCTGATGAATCACTTTGTTGAAACTGAGGAGTTTGTTCAAGGAGTTGTTATTTTCTTTTAGGGTGTCAACGTCATAAAAAGAGAGATATTTGAAGCTTAATTCGAAAACCTTGTTAGAAGTTTCAAATGTAAAGAAAAAAATGACATGCAGTACAGCCCTACTAATTAATACTGCTATTTGAGGAATGAAAAATCTGATAATACTATATCTGCCTATATTTGTTTTTAATATAAAGAGCCATTTTTTTGAGGCACATGAGCAGAACATTTTACACTTGTAAAAGAATCTCTACAGATGCATGAGTCACAAATAGTTCTCTCACCATCCCTCCCTTTAAAAACTGCTCTTGATGCAGTTGTTCACAAAAGCTTCCTGTCAATGGGAAATGACAGAAAGCAAAATTCAACCATAGATGTATAAAGAGAAGTGGATACAGCATGAAGCTAAAAAAGTTGAACTTCTACTATAGAACCTGGATCCTCCGCACCGTGGGAGGACGCTGCCGGCTGAGTGGCTAACTTCCAGTTCAGCCCTCTGCAAACCTGAATGGGGATAAAGTGATTACATTTTTTGGCTCTTCTAGACTTTTGAAATGTTACTGGACCAAATGTTTCCTGATAGTGAGATTTTGGACACTCAACAAAATGTACCCACCGATTTACAAACGTCTCTTGAACAATCTAAGTCCATGGGAAAAACTCTTTGGGTTCAATGACATCACGTGACAGACCTAAAAAACTGTGGTTACAAGGTCTGACCGCTATGCAAAATTGGCTTCAAAGCCCAGCACTGTTCCTGGAGGCCTGTGAAGAAACTCTGAACAATGCATGAAGCAAGGAGAGCGCAATATTCTCAAGATAATTTGGAGCAAGTCAGGGCGAAAACATGCATTTGTCATGTAATGCTCTGTTTATACTTAATGCATGAGTAACATATTTGCTAACATGTTACTGGATTGAGCTTGTTGAGTTGATACAGTGCTGTATTTCAGGAGTAAATGTTGACCATGGCTATGACTGACTACAATTATTTCAGTACATGCAGATGGTGGATATCACTTTGTTCGGCAACTTCTGCTTTCATTAACTTTATCACCATCAATGAGCTACTAACTAAAAGTTTGTAACAGAGCTGACAAACAACAGAGAACTGATTAAGATAAGATTAATTTAAAAAACTGTATTCATCATCATGAGGCAACATGTTTTGCAGTTGCAGTAGATAGTGAGAAAGAGGGCGAATAGAGTGCAAATCAACAAAATATAAACAAAAAAGGTTATCAATAAGGGGCAGAAAACAATGTATACAAGGCCAGAAACATAAACAGGGGTCAAATTTAGGTGCCCCATGGTATGATTATTGACTGTGTGCTTTGTAACAGTGCTTTTTGCTTTTTTTTTTTTTTTTTTTTTTTACCTACGATGTGGTAGATGGATACCATTATTGGCACCAAATGAATCATTATTTCAATGATGGTACAATGACTTTGTGAATATTGAAATATTGGTAGAGTGTAAATCATTTATCAATATTTAAGTAAGGCACAATCCTCTCTAAATGTAAAGTAGTTTGACACAGAAATTGAACCCTAAAATGTTAATGCAGAGTACATTTAGAGTCGGACCCAGCCATCAAATCACACTGAGTGAATGCACCCTGTGTGGATAAGCCCATTGGACTGGGATCAAAAAACCTCCTAGCATCGATCTCTTCCTGTTCTGTCTTTGGAGAATACGCCTCTGCTTCTAATCCAATCCGATGCTGTCTGCCTCTGTACTATGTTATCAGCCTGTGTACAAGCTATTTCTCAGATTTTGCTGACAGGTTTCCATTTGCATACACAGTGCAAATAACCACTATGCTGTGTGCTTGGCAGCTTTATAGCATCAGCATCAGGCAACGTTGGATATGATGAGAACGATGTACTTTGCTCAAGTTCTCGTGGCGGTAGTTTAGTATCTCTACACAGACACTGGCAGAGGGATCAGAGTCAGCGTGCATGTGACACTTCAATGAGCATGTGACACTACACAGTGCCACAAGGATCATAGTAAGAACTGCTCTAAAAAAAACTGTTTGCTTTACAGCAGATTCTTCCCCCACGTGATTACTGAATATTTTATTGCAGTAGTAAGCCATATTTCACGGTTTGTAGTAGTCATGCTGCTGCACACCAGAGTCTTTGATATTGAGCATCCAATCGAAAGAATTGAAATGCAGATGCAGGGAGACTTACTGTACAATTCAGCTCATTGTAAATCCAAGACATTCTTCTATTGGCATTCCCCATTTCTCAAGCTATCTCAGAGACCGAGCGCTGGTTATGGGCTATCTTGATCTTGACCTTGCACTGATCTTCTTTGATCTTTCTTGATGGGCCTTTCAGTACAAGATATAGGGGAAAAAGACTCACATGTTCTTTTGATCAGCACAGGGAGGGCTGCATGTGCCACGGATGGCGATAATGAGAATACGATAGCTTGAATTATCTCATGTTAACAGCATGCTTCATTTCAAGTACTTGAAGTTTTAAGACCACGCTTTTGGAGGTGCTTCTTGCACATATCAGAGGGTATTTGCTGAAGAGTGCAAAAAATGAGGATCAGGTGAAAAAGTCAACACTATAATGCTCAACTTCCAGTAATGCATTGCTTGTTTATGACAATACAGAACCACTGACCCATTTTAACAAGGTGCTTCCCTGTTTAGCTAAGAGATTTGTCTGTAGCTAAGGTAACTGAGGGACAAAGGGCAAATGCTCCCTGTGTTCAGTTTCAATCCATCACAAAAGGAGTGTGCCTCTGCAGCGCGCTGAAGGCCACATTTGATGAATCTGTTTACTTAAATCACTATTATCACTGAGCAGCCATCATCATCATTTTCTCCTTGTACACTAGAGTGCTAATACAGCCTAATTGCGGTCTCTCTAAACACAGCATTTCATGAATATTCATGAAGACTACAGAGCTCATTGTCTTTACAGGCGTGACCATTTCAGCTATGGATCTCAACTGATAATTGGACAAGGACAGGGAGATGCACAGAGAGGGTGTGCCTGCACAACTCCGTATTCCATTCCAGTGGTGTGTCCACAATCCCTGCGGGCAGACTGTCATGTGCTTATATTGTCTTTGAGTCTCTTTGCATGTGCATTAATTACCCTGAGACTGTTTTTTTGATCTTCATCTGCTGGATGGCTTTTATGATGACACAAAAGAGTCATACTGCTGGAAAATTAAAACAGCCATTAGGGCTTGATCTGGTGTTTTTTTTCCTCCCCTGGTTGTGTTTGTGTGCTTCACTAATGTGATGAACCTCTATTCATAAACAACTAGTGGCGCGTGTGATTCATACGCTGTACCTTGTTGCTAAGGTTACTCTCTAAATTATAATGAACTTGATCTGCTGGTGCTAGAAGATCAATAGAGGGTATAGATCAAGGATGCACACGTCAGCTATCAAAATTTTATTGGATGTTTCATTGCCAGCAGAAAGAAACTACTGATTTTTTCCCTGAGCAGTCATGCCTGTTTATTTCTACATCCATCATTCACCTGGCCCTTCTCCCCAGACCTGGGTGGATGGCAACACTGGCCAGTAATCTTGTTTGCCATGTCTCCTTAGATTATCCATATCTCTTTTCCTTGCTGTTCCCTGTTTAGCTGCTCTCAGAGTTTACCTTTTCATTCTTTTGTGAAGGTGTTGCTCATAAGGCCCTTGGGTAATGTGTTTCTTCAAAAATCTGTGCATGTATGATAGAAAACAACATTGTTTTGACACTACAATTTTTAAACAACAGTCATTTAACGTAGCCATTCAAACCGCAACTGCTGTTACCAAAAAATCACAGGTGTCACCGAATCAAGCAGGACTGAGATCTTTAGCCCAGTTCGGACCACAGACTGTATATAAAGATGGATAACGCTGCTCCACTTACCCCCACTGTACAAAAATTAAGCCAAAATTTCTCGAATACAGCCACTGCCATCTTGCACTGGTGTCATCATTTGGAGATGGAGTCTGCATAGTAGCAATCTCCTGCACTGTCGAGTTCTCATCCGAACAACCGTCCAACCAATCACACGAAGCACCGCAAGCACACCAATTGGCACACGTGGCTGTCAATCATGACATCAAACCCCCTTTCTATAGTACCAAATAACTAATTAAAACCAAACTTACCAGAAAAGCAAACACTTGAACAAACAGTAGCATAACTGCCTAAAATGATAAGAGCCATATTTGGGAAAAATTTACTTGATGTGTACTTTGAGTTTTCGGTTCAGTTTTCATGGAGGGGGTGGGCTTTATAACATGTACTGCAGTCAGCCACCAGGGGGCGACAACATGTTTTGGCTTCACTTTTGGGGAGCTGCCATATCATCCATCTTTATTATGGTCTCTGGTTCAGACCAAAGATTCGGGATAAGACAAAGCTGCTTTAAAACATTGCAGGAAGATGTTGTAGCGGTCTGACCTGGCCTGTCTCCACTTGATTCAAGCCAGCTGACGGTGTCGCTGGGGACTCAGCTTGTCAAGTCTCCGGTGGCTGCTTTTAGAAGGTCAGGCAATTTACCTGTTTCAACAGGCAATCAGCTTGTAGTGATGTCAGCTGGTCAAGTCATTTACAAGCTTTCAGCTGGTTGAAATGGCAGAGTTCTGGACGCTGGAAGGAGAGGACCACCTCATTATTTTGTACGTCACTCAGAGTTATGTCAGTTAAAGTGGATTTGGCTGTTCAATACAAATATTTTACTATTCGTTCCTTTCTTTCCATATAGGGTTTGAGAGTTTGGACAGGGTTCAGCGGTACGTTCAGGGACACGATGACATTCACGTAATGTAGTAAACAAGCCAAGTCAGCCCTCCAAGCGATTGTGTGTTAACTACACTCACGACAGATCCGAAATGTGCAATAGCATTTTTTGCTGACACTAGGGGCTCTAGTTTCGCAGACTGGCAAGGCGGGGGCGCAGCGCACCTGCGCTTCGCCAACTGGGTGTGGCCAGGCGGATTTTGCAAGTTTGGCACACCGTGCGCACTGGCGCAGCTACTCGTCTGTCCCACCTCCGTCCCTCCTACCTGCGCAAGTCGGAAAGAGGGAGGAGAGAAGGCGTGGAGTGGGTTTTACACACATCACACCAATCAAATGAGCCCCTCTCCTCGCCCTTAAATGCGCCGCGCGAAGGCGTAATGAGAGTTTACTCAATTCGCCATGGCAGAAGAGAGCAGCAGCGTCAGACGGCCAAACTTCTCCCAGGAGGAAACTGATGTTTTGGTCCGGGAGGTCCAAGCTCGCAGTGTCCGAATATACGGAACTGCGAGCAGACCTCCACGGGCTGATGATGCAAAGGTAGCCTGGGAGGAGGTCACCACAATTGTAAATCAATGTTGCGTTTCTCTCGTGCGCGCGCGCTCTCTCTTTCTCTCTCGCAGTCTCACTCTGTTTCTTTTCTTTTGACTTTTCTAAGATGACAGATGCTGAATATATACTCCCTATCTGATGCTGTGGCTGTTTGTGGTTGGCTGAGAGGGATGTGAACTCATTAGTTTGCAGCTGTGTTAATCAAATCAGGTTGGGTTTCCATTACGCGTGCCAAACGTGCCAAACGGTGCCAATCCCCTTTGATCTGACATCAGATGTGACGGGACAGTCGATATAGAGATACATTTATGTGCTGATTGCAGATAGTTGCATTGAATAGTGGTTTTTGGGTATTTATTGCATCGTTAATGTGCTTGATATTCTGGAAACCTGCCTGTGAGGTTTTGGTGACGTGTGTGCACTGTCAGCCTGTCAGCCAAACTTCGGCTCAGCGCACCTCGGTCTGCCAATCTACCAAACTGAGCGAGCCTCGGGTTGCGCTGCTCGAAACTAGCTCTGCGCGGGGTTCGCCACCCTGCGCCACCCTGAGCTGCTCCGGGAAACTAGAGCCCTAGATGTCAGCCAGAAAATGTATCATGTTAAGCTGTTGTGAGCTGAAAATGTATAACTTTTAAACAGAAGGCAAAGGAGAACGTTATCTGACCTGACCAGGCAAAACCTCTCTTCTTCTGGGCAGCTACCTCCAACTCACACAGACTCACCCTGGTCTGGGTTCGCAAAGCTTCCTGTACTGGAGGGCAGCATGAAAACAAGGAGTACTAACTCGGCAGCTACTTCTGGGGACTGAAACATCCCCAGAAGTACACTGCGCACTGACTGTCAAAAACAAAACAGTGACTGCTTGACTTTAAGAATCTCAGTTGACTGAGGCGTCTCCGACTTTAAGGGAGCATCCCTTCAAGTTGTGGAGCAGCCGTGTCTGTATGACACAAGCCTTAAAATTCACTGAAACAAGAAAAGAATTGAATAAATAAGCATTAACTGATTAATCGCCACTGATTTTTGCCACAAATTTTATCCAGCTACAAAAAAGCCTGAGAGGTTGAAAGTTACAACGAAAGTACAGAGAGTCTTTGCTGTGATACAGTGTTTTGTCTCGTCGCATTGGTGTAAACTGGCAGGTTTTCATCATATGGCAGACTGATGCATTGCAATTAGTTGCAGGTTTCAACTCCTCTCATCATGACTCTTTGGTCTTAACTGGGCGTAAAGGACTATTGAGTGTTTTGTATGTTTCCAATTAACTGTCTGAGGGAAGAGTTACATCCAATGGCTGGCCTACAGTTTCACAAAAGACACCCACCTGCAAATGTACTTCCCGTGCATTTAGATAAACACACACACATACACAGTGGTAACGCTGGAGCAATGTAAAATCAATCATAAACTTTTCTACAGTATGTGTGAGTATGCACAGCATTGTGTAGTTGTAAAGTTGAATGAGTTATGAAAAAGCTGCCCAGATGTCAAGTAAATCTTCACAAACAGGGAGCCATGTCGCTGAGAATGAAAGAGGAGATGTGAAATTGGACCTCTACACACAGAGAAATCACTACGGGAGGCTGCATCGTACATCTAAAGGCTGTCAAGATGAGGAGGGAGCAAGACGAGAGCACTTCAGAGGATAATTCTGCACTGCAGCATGGGGACTCTCGCATGCACAGCACTGCCACAAAGAAACATCATCTGGACCGTGTGAAAACTTCTGAGGTTACCATAGCAATGTGTCCCTTTGTGTGTGTGTTTCTCTCTGTCTATGTTGCGTTGCAGTGCTGCCACATCATCTCCCAGTCCCTGCATTGGCATAATTAATTCACTGTGATTCACAACTCCTGGGCAAGCATCGACACATTGTGTATTCATCATGTTTTGGCTCATTAATAAAACACAGGGAAAGCATTGTGCTGGACTTGAACTATCTATGGCTCATTCTCATATCTGAGGTCATTCAATATATGGAGTCTGTCTACACTGCAAGCTAGTGTTGGTGCAAGTTCCTCCTGTGAGCAATGGATTTATTGCACAGCCCAGCCTGACTCCTCAAAGGTCATCATCCCAAACAAGCACCTTGAAACCAGGTCAGCCACTACATAATCATGAACGCTGAAGGTAGACAGCCAAAGCTGGTTCCTGGTTTGTATCAAATCCTGGTTGGGATTCAAAGAGACCAGCAGATTTAAGGAGAAATAAACCTGTCACTTGTCATTATTGATAGGGTATTTTGCATCTTTTTAAATATGTTAATATCAGAAGTCTCTATCTGACCATGCAAAAGTTGAATGATGCTTGTTTTTAATTAAGTCAGACATGCTCGCACTAGCTTCATTCTGGGACATTCATCGACATCAGATTCTTATTCGGTGCTGCACCATCCACCATATTGTTAACACTATACACATGCAATGACTCATGCATATCCACCTACATATGTAGACAGCTGTTCAGAGGGTCCAGACTTCCTGCTTCGGATGTTTCAACCCTGTTCTTCCAATTAAGAACTGTATCTCAACACCCAACACTCTTTGACCCCCACCATTCTTGTGCATCTTCAGTAGGACCTGGTTTCTCAAACCACTGGGCTGTGACACACTGCAGTGGAGAAATAGACCACGCTACGGGGTTAAAATGCCATAGTAACCTTTCGACTGTTCACAGGGAGATACATTAGGGATCTATTTAGAGCCTGGCGGGAGGTGGTGGGAGGGAATGCGGTAGAGGGATAGGAGGAGGAGGAGTAGCAGTCACAAAGAGTCTTTTAGAGAGAAGAGAGATTGTGATGGTATACTGTAAATAGAGTTCCATAATGTCCAGCTCTATATTGCTCAGGTATTGAGTCTGAGAAAAAAACTGAGGGTCTGAAACTCTTTATTTTCAGCCCCTGAGAGGTGAAAAGTACACTGAAGGCTAAATAATGCATCTTCACTTCCAACACCAGCTGTCCTCAAATGAACACAGAACACAGAAGTGCAGTACGTGCTTCAGCAGGACAGTGCTGATGTAACACAAATTATTCACATAACATCCCGATTTAAGATCATTTCCAGGAAAATTTTTAATATGTAAACATGTGTTGTATGCATCTATAAACCAGAGGAAAGAAGACTTTAATCACCAGTATATCACAGTGCGGTGCAAGACTTTGTTTTTGAACCTTAAGAAAGCGATAGAATAGATAGAACTGTGCTTAAGATGATGCATAGCAAGTATGACACGGCCTTTAAGAGTGTGTTTAAGGTGAAAGGAAATGGGCACTTCAGCCTAGTTCTTTCTCCTTAGCAGCTCCAATTTGAAGCAAAGGCAGGACACATTGTGTTCTGGCCCAGATACACCTGACTTCTGTTAGTCCTCACAGGTATTTAGGACAAGCACCAGAGCTGTATATTCAGTTCACCAGTCAGGTGTGCGCTCACATGATGCCTTAGCCCAAACCCACTTTTCAAAACCCCTACATTGTTACACAATACTCTTTTCTGACTCTTTGAAATCATCTGCAGCACGTCTCCTTCGATACCTGTAAGGAGCTGTGTGACTGTTTTTATAAACCTCTGATCTTCGAAGTGAAGGAGGTTTGTTTGCATACACACTCCCCCTGGGGTGGTAACTGGCAGCTGGAAAGGAGGAGCAACTGTCAGATTTAATAGTGTCACATTTCAGTGGCCATTCACTGTACAGCATTTCAAGAGTGAGAATATGGATGCGTGTGTGTGTGTGTGTGTGTGTGTGTGTGTGTGTTTGTGTGCCACCAGTGAGCCAGTGTGTTTGCATGTGCGTAAGTAACCTGGTTACTGTTGTCTGTCTGCAGTAATCTGCAATTTTAAATGTCACACAAATGAGAAATTCACTTTCCTTAATTGGGGTAAGGGATTAAGCCATGTGTACACTTAACTGTAACTGGTTTCCTACTTACAAAAGCACTTAGGCATGACAAAGACTTCAGAGAGGGGAAGTATTGCTTTATGCGGCTGGATGAAAGGGAAGATTATAACTTGCAGTGGTGCATCCTAGTGTCCAAAATAATTAAATCCAAAGCCCGTGGTTAAAAAGTATGGTTGGGGGTAGGGGAGAAATCAGATTACTGACCAACTGCATGTAAACACGGGTTTTACAGTAACACGGATGTTAACGCTCCGATATCCTGCCGTAACCTGATTTCTCCCAATAACCTTGCTTCTTGTGTGCATGTAAACATAATGAGTGTGACAAACCCTCAGGCAATACAAGTGAGCTCAGAGCTCTACATAAAGAAGTACAGTGGTGGTGGATGATGCGGTTTTCTGACATAAGAAAGGCTGGCCAACAGGCCGGCAGTTCTGCCCTGTCCTCATGCAGTACTGAGAAGAGCAGAGTCACCTTCCTCTGACCTTATTCTATCAGTTACAAATAGCCTCCGGAAAAATCATATCTCAGACGCACAGCTATTAAAAAAGCAATATTTTCATTAGAAGTTTAACAGTTGGCCTACTTTTGCAATCATACAGACAGAAATTTAAGATCTTGTCACAGTACATTACACTGTTGTTCTAAGGTTAAGAATCTATATCCATTATTATGGATTTTATTGACTGAAAGGAAATACTGCTACACCGCATCACCATAGAGATCATAAATCTTTAGAATTGACTATTGGCTTAATGCCTACCCCATACAGTGATCGTCCAATCATAGCTTAGCAACTGTAACTAGGCACGTCAGGTCTATGAAGATCTCTCCACATATTTAAGCAGAGTGCATGGGGGGCTGGAGTAAGGAAACTCCGCATATGATAGGGATGTCAGTTTCTGTCAATTTTGCTTTCAACAGCCTGACACCCATTAACTTTTAACTAACCACTTCTTTTAAGAAAAAACATTAAATGATGTGAAAAAGGCCTAGAAGAGGCACCAGGACTTGAAATGAATGCTTGCCCACAACAAGTAACTCTGTATTTGGGCAAGTGTAATGCCTTATGCAGTTGTCTGATAGCACAAGTGAAAAATAAACATGATGTCAAATGTAATGTTAATGCTATCTAGAAAAGAAAAAAGGCATAGGCTTAATGTATCGCTGAGCTGCAAGTGCAAGTTTGTCTCACCACGGACTGAACAGGACTGATGAAAAATCTGACATACTGGACACTATGGAAGTTAAATCTGTCTTCAACAATATCATATACAACACAACATTAAATATCTGCGACATGCAAGAGAGACCTACTTTTTTAGCACAGAATCTAATGCTAAACACCGTGCTGTTCCAAAGAGGGCACTGGTGTGACCGTATCTCTTTCAGAAGCTTTGTAATACATCCTTGTGTCTTTTTGGAGAGTTTGTCAAATAAATCCTTAATGATGAATCTGGCACTGAATTTCTTCTGTGATTATTTATCAATTTTTCAGTGTTGAAAACAGTTACTGCTGTTGTTAGCCATAACCACTAGCTGTTGATGATGGCTTAGGGGAGAGTAAAGGGCAAGTGGCTGAGATGTGCTGGGTTGTCCCCTTTCAGAAGTTGCATTATGTCGCTGCCAGTGTAACACCAGCGGCAGCGGGTTTCTCTGTGTCTGCAAATTAAGTTATAGTCTAACATGCATAACCGGTCCAAAATATTCCTCCCTAATATATTAAGAGTTTGGAGGGCTGTGTTTTTTTTAGACTTTATCAAACAAAACAAAAAAAACTCAAACTAGCTAAAGTAGCAGTGTAAGGAACTGATTAAACTGTGTTTCTTTATTTCAGTGTCTTTTACGTGGATCATTTACTGAGGATTATTCTGAGTATTTGCCTGGGACATACAGCTTCAACCTCAGTCTTTTAGAATATCATGTATGTATAGTCATCAAGGCCACAAGACCTTTAAAAAGATTTGAAAACAAGTTAGATTGAAACATTAAAAAGTCAATCAGAGGCAGCATATTCACCAGATTCATGTAGCTAACCGTAGCTTACTTAGTTAGTGAGACACAGCTAGTGAAATCGGTAGTTGTCATGTGAGCCGGTAAATTGTCTACCTCCCTCTGAAATCGAGGACCCACAGAACATTGAATATTGAAACGGTTTTGACATGGAAACAATGCAGGGATGCTGAGATTATCTGAACACTGGTTTTAATTGGTTTCCATGGGATAGAATGTCTGGGCTGGCTGCTACATGCAAAGTAAGAGCCCTGAGTTTGTCTCACTACACTGCACAGAGGTCTCACCACAAACACTGTCAGACACTACACACACACACACACACACATCCTGTGTAATGAATGGGATTACAAACTACTGAGAGTTTACATCTGTCAGTCTGTCAGCAACTTGTGTTGACTTTGTGATTTGCGACCCGAGTCTTTATCCTCTCCGATCCTCCTCATTTGCTACGAGGTTGCCTGAGCATGGGCACAGTGAAAAAGTACTTACAGTTGCATTCACGTTTCCTGCAGGAACTGGCAAGGCGAGAGTGCTGCTTCTCTTCCCTCTGTCATGAATCTAGTTCAGTAATCGAAGCAGGGGGAATTAACTGAATGCGGGCTGAAAGCAGTCATATATTTCTCCATAAAAGAACTGTGCAACCCGAGAGCCAAATATTGAACTAACCTAACTACTGCTGCGAGGCTGCTTACAGGTTACAGCTTTGTTTGCTTTATTAGATGCCCTTCTTATCAATTCCAGTCTTTAATTTCCCATTACAAAGATGAGGGGATTTATGGTCAACAATAAACCTCTTTAAAGGTCAGGAAAGTGCAAATGCAGTAACAAAAACAGAAGACAATGAAGACAACACAATCAGCAAGTGTGAGAGAATCCACACACGCTCCTCCAAGCCCACTTCATCTGCACTCCCCTTGTCCTAATCCATTCCTCCCTGACACACACACACCTCTACAAGGAAGGGCGACCTTTCTTCCCTCTGTTGTCACCACAGCATCAAGCTGAGCTCATCTCTTTGAAGACGCTCTGGCACTAGAGCTGTTACAACTGTCATCACCTGCACATCACCCGAAGCAAACAAGGTTACATAAGACTGGAGAGATGGACAAAAAGTAACAGAGAGGCACTGTCAGCTTCTTTTAGGAAGTGTTGTATCTGGGGAAAAATGTTGGGAAAAAGTGATATCTACCCTTGAAATATGATCGATAGCACCGAAGGCCTTCTTCACAGAAGCCACTCTGTCATGTCACAGAAGAAACAACACAGGTGTGAATAATAAAATGAATAATAGTTGAATTCATTGTAGCTGCTTCAGTGTCAGGGTCCTAAAATTTGTGCATGCTGGCTCGTTGTCACACTGTAATGGCTTACAGATGGACAATTGAATAGAAGCCATCATTAATGCTATTAGTAACACCTGTGTTTTTCCTATCACAAGTCAAAATGCCTGCTGTGAAATAGAGCCTACGCAAAGCTGTCTGCAGCAGAAGGTGCTGTCAGTCAGATGTGAAAACATTGTCAGACCTGCCTAGCAGTTTGTCACTCTTCTCATAAGTAGCCAAGTATGTAACTGTTCAATATAAATATAGCACCAATTTTAAGTGTAATGAATATTTAGGAATATAATTGAAAAATGTCTAGAATGTCTCTGATGTAATATCTTAATAAATGTGAGTTGAAGTGATCAATGTTTCTACAAAAAATAAAGACAAGATTAAGAAAACTACCTGGTTGCCAATTCAATATGTATTGCAATTTTATTTACTTTCATAACACCAGACAATGGGAAAAAGTTGCATCATACACTTCTAAATACTGTATATTGTGAGACATATTTCCAAAAACAATGCACATCACACATCATTCAGTCTTTCTGCCTTCTATTTTAGCAGTTGGGGTGTAACAATATTGATCTGGATCGAAATGTAATAATCAACAATCAAATATTATAAATGCAAATGGAAAACACCAATACATGTCGCCATCTTCAAGATGCACCTTTCTTTTGAAATTCCCATGGCACGTATGTGTCACCATTTCCATCTAAGCACAACTTTTTCCTAAATTAATTTAAACAGTGACGGTGGCCTAGTGCCAGGCAGACAATGGTAAGAAGGGAGGAAGAAGACGATGAGGATATTTACACATATCGTCTCACATTGATCGCAGGCCCTTGAATAAACTGAATCGAAACCGTATTGCGGCAGACAATGTGATATCAGAAAATATCATATCGTTGTCCAAAGAACTGATTTAACACCGTATTGTGATGAAACTTGTGATTTACATCCCTGTTCAGCAGCATCATATACTGCATAGAAAAGTGTTTAATAATCTAGTGACTGTTTTTATGGTCTTATTCTGTAACATTTTTGTCCAGTTCAGCTCTTTATGACCTTGCTCTGTAAAAGGTGCTAAAATGTACAATAGACTCAATAAAAAATACTTTTTGAGTTAAACTTAAACTGCTACATTTACCTGGCCTGCTCATCGAGCTAGTTATCCAGTGTTTCCCAAACACTGATTTATTTGTGGCAGCCACCACAATATCAACTTTTTTTTTTTGTATTTAAAATGGGTCAAATTGGTGCACCCTGCAACCCCTCTGCCTCCCCGTCACTAGGAGACTATTCACCAGGAGGAGAGAGAGCAGATGCTCCAGAGACGGACCCTCAGTAGTGGCTGTAGCAGCACCCCAGCACTGGGATTCACAGCAGGCTGGGTCTAATCTGTGTAACAGCAGCAACAGAAAGTTTGCCAAGCTGGTAAGGAGTTTTCTCTAACTGAGTTTGAGCTGCTACAGCCGCTACTGAAGGTCTGTGTCCTCAGACCCTCTGCCATTTTCTGCCGTCTCGCTTCAGCTTTGGTTTTCTTGAAACAGACATGACGTCACATTACTCAGAGATTTCCAAAATAAAAGCGGCAACTTCTTTGCACCTCCGCATTTGAATGTTACCAATTCAAGCATCAAGAACTTAAATCAAAAAACATTTTAGAAAATGTGATACTTAAGTGAATCAAGTGAACGCCCTGTAATTAGCACATCAGTTGACACTTCATCTGCTTTCATTTATAAATCAACAACTAACAGTTTCTCTGCTTTCAGCGATTCCACTTTGTGCACTTAAAATGACACTTCAAACCCTTTTAGGGCCCATGTCTTCACTTTTGAATAAAAAAAACTTCCACAGTTCACACAAAATTCACCCAAACCGCTTTCAGTGCTTACACTTATGCTTACACTTAAACTAACATCTGCTTTCACTTGAACTGAAATGAATATTTTTCAGTTTTTCCACTTCAACTGCCATATTCAGATCACTTTATCAACTACACCTCGACAGACATTTCAGCTCCTTTCAGGGCTTGAACAGCACTCTCAATTCCTTTCAGTTTTGTGTGCCTAAAGAAATTTAAGCTTCAACGGATGTTTCAACTTTGGGCTTACATTTGAATTGACACTTCAACTTCATACAGTCATTACACTTAAACTTCAGTTTTTATTCTTTTCAGTGTCCTTTCAACTTCGTGCTGTAACGGTATTTTAAATACCACTTCATATTTTAGCTATTTCCAACTGTTCAGCTGGAACGTTGCTTCTGAAAATGTTGCCTTTTAGAGTTTTATCTGATTTAACAAACATAAAGAAACAAAATTTTGCTATGCAGACTACAAAGAAAGACCTGTAGTTTAATTTATAGTAAATCACCGCAACATAAATCAAAGCATGAACTGAAAATTGGTCTAAAAAATTGCATTTACATATTGTCCTCAGATCATTGAGCTTTACATTACATGTTTATTTTGAGAGCGTGATGACATCACAAGCAAGTTCCCACAAGAGAAATGCTCAACAGTCTGAACCGTGGCTATCCTCTGCGATCAGATGATACTGCTATATGACCAGGACAGTATTCCCCACCTCTTGCACTTTACCGCTATGACCAATTATGGCGGCCCTCCGCTGTGGCCAGTAGCTGCAGGCAGCCATGAAGTTGAGTTGAATAAAGAGAGTGAAAGAAAGTGAGAGTCTGTAACAGAGATGAAAGACAGTGAGCGCCTCTGTATTCAGTGCAAGTAATCAGCCATCTCTCTCTGCGTCTATCTTTATCCTCAACCAAATCTGCTTTCATTGCCTCATACACTTATCCTTGACGGGAAGAGCAGTCACGCACACACTCAGACATTCAGGCACACACATACACGCCTACACGGAGGATAGAAGTTTATCGTCCACAGAAGTGGAAATTTGCCTTTGGCTTAACAAGGATGATCAAATGCACACAACAATGTAACAATACGATAAACAGACAACACAATTAACAGCACCCTCTGCATACACAATCACTCCCACACTTCCAATACTTTGTAAATCCTTCGGAGCAAAAATAACAAGTACACCAAATCTGTGCCCATGCTCAATTAAAGCAGGCATTAGTCAATTCTGCACTCACTCCTGAACACTGAGGCACATTCACAACAAGTGCCCTCTTTCAAAAAGCGACAAACTAGCGCTGTTCCAAGTTCAGATGAGGATTTGGAGAGAGTGAAGCGCTCCTTTGTCTGGAGCCTGGTTAATAGTTAAACTCAACAGCCACTGGCACAAACCTCATTTACATTAGGGCTGCAATTAATAACTGGTTTCTTTGTTAGCTAAATTTACTAATCATTCACACAGCTGATTCTGTCTGCAAAATTTTGACAATACCCACCAGAAGCCCGGAGTAACATCTTGTGTTGTGCTTGTAGCCTGACCAGCAGCCAAGAATCCTAATTTTCATTTAAGAGGCTACAACAACTGTCTCTAACAAAGAAATCAATCGATTAATCATAAGTGCTGCAGTTGCATTCTTGACACATAGCTGCTTACAGTTCATCACTGGTCAATAAGGACATGGCACAGAACAGTGCTTTCCAAAATAGGGGTCAGGACCCCCATTATGGGTAGCAAGGGGGTCATATGATGAATCATAAGAAAAGAAAAAAATTGTTGCACAAGATTACATTTATTTTTTCCTTATTTTTTCTACAAGAATTATACGAATTAACCAATCTGACTCTTTGCTTTTAATACTTTTTTTGAGTTCATTATACAGTGCAACCACTGGCAAATGGGTCCAACTATCCATTGCTTTATATCTTCATTTTAATCAATCTCATTCTCGTGTCTGTGTGGTACAGCTACCAGCAACTGCCGATAAGGAAATCCAGCAGGTTATTCGTGAATTTCTACAAGGGAGGATGGACCCCCAGCCCCTGTTTACTGTCTAGCTTGCATTATGATTCAGTGCCATTTAACTGAAGTTGTACCTCGAATAATTTCAAGTGACAAATAAATTGATTGATTGATAACAGATTTCATTCTCTGTGCCCTCAGTTAGGATCTGAGTGGGCGTGTTTGCTCAGAGAATGCTCTGTGCTTTGTCTCGAAGTGGCTCTGTACAGTGCCGCTTTTAATAACAGCCAGAACATGTGATGAGACACACTGGTTTTGAACTGTCTTTGAGAAAAATGAACATTTAAGAGTCTGTCCATTCTCAATTCAAAGCTCTATGTTTCGCTCTTTAGAACAAGCCATGTTAAATGACTTTTCTTTGATTCTCTTATTTTCCCGACTGTTGTCTCTACCCTGTGTGTGTCTCTCACACACTTAAGTCCCAATGCTTATTGTAATGCACAGATTTGATTAGCTGAGTAACGTTATGTGAGATGATTTAACAAATGCACTTGGTGTGTGATTTTTCTGGTCTGCTAAAGCAGTTATACATTTTCAATAATTTTTCAGTCATAGGTCGGGGTTTTAGTAGGCATCTGGGTGCTGACTGAGGGGTAGGAGAGGGATGGCAGGTCAACAAGGGGAAAGCATTATGGTCATATTGCTGACATGAAAGATTTCGTTCCCCCTCAAATTGTCGAGTAAGCAAAACTTAGAGCAAACACTCAAACGGGGAGAAACAACTAACCTGGCTCTGTCCGAAGGTAACAAAATCGACCTGCATGTACCTCTAAAGCTCACATATATCACAATATATTTTATTTGTTTGATCCATACAAAAACTGAATTATAAAAACACCATGTTGTGTTGATCTATGTCTTGGCCGGACGCAGTGACTTCATACAGTCTTCGCTGGTTGCCTGTCTGGCTCAGAAACAGTCCAGCACTTCTGAAATTTAACAAGCTCTGCTCAGCAGCCATTTAGCAGCCAAAAGAGAAAAAGAAGAGACTTCTCACAAATGATGATAGCAGCCATGCTAAAGTGTCTAATAGACCAGACTGGCGTGAATGCTGTTGTCAAAGAGTTTCAGTGAGAAAAGCAATGCAGAAACTAGCAGGATGTGCACCTCAATCAATTCCACAGCTTTCCTTTGCTAATCAAACTATCTGCCAAAAAAGCCCTTTTGGCAGCTACGCTTGGACATCAACCTGACCACTTGATTATGTTTGCAGCCTTTTGAGCCAAACGCTGCTCTAATATTACTGCCTAATGTAGGCCATATGCTGTTTCCCAAGAAGCCAACAGATACTGTTTCTAAGAGACCTGACAGGCAGCAAGAGACATCTAGAGTCGAAGTCAGCATCCACTATGCAGAGCACCGTGGTTTGCTCAGACTGTTATCAGCGGTAGGCAGCGCTTTGAAAGATGGAACAATGTAACAGAGAAGCAGCTGCTTTACAAAGACTGTAAACTACGCAGAATCTGCGCTTCACAAGTGTTCAAGGTGATCCACCTGACATTAACAGTTGTCTCTTTTGAATACATGTGCCCTCCACTCACTTTACTCCATGCCTACTGTTCACTGTGTGCAGGAAATAAAGAGTTTCATTGCTGCATAAAGGGACACGCTTAATAACACATCCTTGTAATAACATTATTGCATAAATACATCAAACATACCTTTGCACCGAGGAACAGTCAATCTATGCATCTATGCAGCATGATAGAAGCAGATCTGAAGGCCATGCTGATAATGCAACTGCACTGGCTCTTGACAGCGGATGGAAATTGAAATTGAAGCTGATATTAGTTTTTGTAGGTCATGCATAAGTGGCACCTGCTTCATATTGATGATAGGAGCGTTTGGAAACTGACTTCTGTCTGATTATAAGCATGGTACAGGCTGTCTCTCTTCAGATTCAGCACAGAGTGGAGAAACACACCATCTCAGCCTTGAGAGGTTCAGCCCTGTGCTTCAAGGCTTCTCCTTTAATTACACAGAGCAGCTATAAAAACAGAAATTTGTACAGCCTGGCCAAGAACATCTCTCTAACCAATATGGGCTTTGATCAAGTGCTGTAAGGGTGAGACCATACCACTTAAGGCTGTAGAGCCACTCCTATTCTTTTCAACAGCTACTCACTTTGATAGCAATCTGAATTAGAGCTGGACACTTTTCCTCAAGGCTATTCTTTGTATGTAGAAACACACATACACACACACACACGGAGGCCATATGACCACATCCCTGCAGTGAAACGACCTAATTTACTCAAGTTTGCTTGTAACTTGGCCAGCACGTTGATGAGAGCTCTGTAGCAACACTAGATTTCTGAGATTCGGTGATTCAGTGCTGGGCTTACTGGGGTGCACTTCCAAGAAGCTTATTTCCCATACACTGACAAGATATCATGAATTAACATTACTTCCATGCATGACACTAATCTTGACTTAATTATGCAATTAACTATCTGTCTTCAAATAGTCCTCATTTCAAAGAGTTCATTCAGGCATTAACGTATTTTCTCACAGTGAGCAGCAGATATTCCTGCTGTGACTGAGTGGGAATGCTGCACTTTGTGTCTCTCATTTGATCTGCACATGGGCTAATGTGAAGTGGAAACTTTGTGTGCTGTCAGTGCACGTTGTGTGGGCGTTATTGTGTGTGATGAATATACAAATTTAAGGTTACTTAGCTTCTGTTATCATCGCCTCCAACATTTTCCAAAGCACAAACGCAGCCTTTGTTAAATGTAGGCAACACACTCTTCCTCGTCGTTTAGGATCAACCCCAGCAGTCTCAACAGCAACAGTTTTCTTCTGACAACATTTAAATTCCTGTCAGAAACTTTGACAACTTAGCTTCACTATCACAGCACAACTCTGTCGCAACATTACAGGCTAGTGCTAACTGGAGCAATAGTACTAAATTGACACTATACATTGATTATTAACAAACAAACCTGTACTTCTAAAGTAGTGTTATTTTTGACAGGGTTTAAAGGGAACCCTTGCTTTACTTTTCCATCACTTACCATCTTCCTTTTCATCGAACACTGGTCTCTTTGAAGAACTATTGGCTCCCATCCTCTTCTTCCACTTGCCCCAGTGAAACATTGATGCTCAGATTGCATTCCTCGCCTCTTGAGGAGAAACTACAGCTCTGTGTTGGACACCCTCCTCAAAACACAGTAACACTAACCGTACATCTCACCCAAACCGTGTCCGTTATTTCGCTTTATTTATCCGATATTTATTCAGGCGAAATTTGAGCGCCGCGACTTTAAGTCTGTCTTAACCAGGCGGGAGCGAGTGTAGCAAGTCCCGACGGACTGTGAAATATTTTTCAAACAAAGACTAGTCGGTTTGTTACAGTTGGAGGTTAATATAATCACTCGGTACTGGTAGTGTTCAGTTGTCTTCCGTAGCCTGCCAGCCAAACCGAGAGACTTCTGTTTTGTCGGGGCTGAGAGTAAATGCTGCGTCGAGTTAGCCATAGTTAGCTGAACGGAAACAGGAAGTCATGCAACGGTGCCTTAAAAATAAAAGCCTATAAATATTGCAGAGGCACTGCAGTCGCTTAAAATCGCCCCAGTCGGAGAATTTACATTCATTACGTATGAATTCAATGGTACAGTGTGATTATATATTAATTTATTTGTTACATCAATTTACATTAAAACAGTTAAGTCCAGTTGAGTCAATTTCCTTCATATCGTTAACCAAGCAATCTAATGTACAAAAATGAATGTATCTGTGATTATAAGCAGTTTGACAAACTGTTAGAACTGCAACAATTATTTGATTAGCTGTCATCTATTTAATCAATTTCCAACTAATTTAATAATCAATTAATCGGTGTAAGTAACTTTTAAAGGGGAAAATTCTCTCATTTTAGCCTCTTAAATGTCTTTTTTTTTTCTGTTTTTAACTCCTCTATGATAGTAAATTGAATATCTTCAGGATGTGGACCAGAAAAAAAAGACATTTGCAGACGTCCTCTAGGGCTTTGGGAAACACTGATAGACCTTTTTCACCATTTCATTTCATTTCATTTCACCATTTTCTGACATTTTATGGACCAAACAACTAATCGATTAATCAAGCAAATAATCCACAGATTGATTAATGGACAATGAAAATAATCAGTTGCAGCCCTACAAGTGAATGATTATGATTCAGAATAAATAACTGTTTTCCTCTATGGACTCTAGCATATAAAGCGTGTAAATAAAAGCCTTTAGTCGAACAAAAAAAAAGGTTTTATATATTTCAAAATTTCTACAGTGCATTTAATCCGCTTTCCCTTACTTCCAACTATTGCCCAGGGGACTTTTATTGTGAACATTTTAACCGGAAGTTGCCCGCTGGTATTCTGACTACCTTGATAGTTGTGAGAGTAGTGTGACAGTTGCTGGCCAGTGACTGTAGTCGACGTAGCCCTGTATCACAGACTGTCATGCATATCAACACATAAAGACCAGCCTCTGTAGGTGAAGCCAGGATAGCTCGGGAGAAACTGGGGGGGCTTTCGTCGCTTGTTACCAGCAGGAAACTGATGCTGCTTTCCGTCAGTCTAAATGAACCTCAGTGAATTATTCTACAATCTCATTAGGAGATGGATGGGTGGTGCCGAACCACTGAGGGGGAAAAAGGATTTAACACTTTGTCTGCAATACACATGCTCACTGGGTTTATCAGCTCTGTTACAACACTGCATGTTAAAAAGTGTAAAATATATAAAGGCGTTGAATGTGGCATGTGACCTGCTCACATTTACACAGTATTTAAAAAAAAATCTCTGGTTGATACATTACGGATGCAGTTCGCCTTGTTTGCACGTGGACGGTTGCCGTAGTTTGTGTTGACCTCGTTGCCTTGGTAACGACGTATAACTCGTTAGGCGGCACATAGAAGTGACATTTTCCCAGGGTATGTCTTTACCGTTTAAATAAAGTGTTAACTTGAAGAAGAGACCGAGACGAGTTCACAGACTACGACTATGTTTATTCATATTCCAGGTAACGTTAATACGGAAGTTGTACAGTAGTTGAACTGTTTGCTAATGCTAGCTAAAGTTAGGCAGCAGCAATGAATGAATGAATAACTTAGCTAGCAGGTAAATTACTCTTCTGCTGTTTAGATGAAACCTGCCCTTTGAATGTGTTACACACTTTCTCAGTTTCAGACACAAGGACTTGGACACCATGAGCAGTGGTCTGTGGACACCAAACATCTCAGCATCATCACTTCTACCATGTCATCCCTAGAGGAGGGGGAGGAGGTTCCTGACCTGCAGCTGAGTTTTGTGTTAGGGGACAGTGCTGACAAACCACAGACCCCCCACATTCTGCCTGAGGATGCTGAGCCTCAGGAGCTCCCTGAATCTTATTCAGCAGAGACATTATATCTGAGCAGAACTCAGCTGAAACGTGTTCCAGAAAGTATTTTGAAAAATAGCTCACTAAAGGTCAGTTTGGACTCAACATGCATTTGTCAGCCTCTATCCACCTAGCTTCACTTTATTCCAACAATTTTATATCTTAGTACAATTTGTTCTTTTGCATTTGTTCTATTAATTCTGACTGCTCATTGTATCGTTTCCAGTATTTATATCTTGAAGGCAACCAGATATCCAGTATCCCAGATTCAATGTTCATCAGCTTGCCAAACCTTCTGTGGCTGGACCTCAGAAATAACCAAATTACATCACTACCCGCCCAAATTGGCTTGCACAGGTAGGTTACTTATGCAACTGTTCTTTGAAATATATTCTGAATGATTCCAATCCTTTCGGCCACCATGGGAGTAGTTTCCTCTTTGTCACATTTCAGAACAGCTTTAGATAGGAATTTTTCTATTTTAGAGTTTTGTTTAGTAGCATATGGTCCAAAAATTAAATTTAAGATTCCAACGTGAGTCAAAAAAAAAGATTCTTTCTCACTTATTGTACAATATCCTCGTGTACACTTCAGGACTAAACATGTGTTGCTACACAGCCCTTGCAATCATGTATCTGTGATTTTCTTCATACAGATCTCTGAGAACAGTACTTCTGGAAGGAAATCCAATCTCAGAACTTCCACCAGAGTTGGGTGAGTTGAGCTCGTTGAGCTCAGTCACCTTTACCAGCGATCAATGTCTCTGTTCTTTCAGATAACAAGCTGTCTTCCTGTTTCATCAGTTTCACTAAGCTTCACTTGCAGCAATTTAGAGTGGGATTACTTGCACTGAATAACTAAGTTATTAATAGAAAAAACACACAAAAGGGTGTCGCATATTTTGCATTCCTTTTAGCTGTTGTCACTCATACTGTTGCTCATACACTGTTGCTTCCCTGCTCAGTAAATTACGTTGGTAACTAAGGAAGTGTACAGTGTGTAGGATGCACTTATTGTAAATCAATTTCAGTGAGTGTCAGCTAAACGCAAAAAGTATAGCCTGTAAATATTGTTGTAAGGGATTCTTTATTTGTCATTTTTTTCCCAGGAAATGTAATTACCCTCAAAGGCCTAAACCTGAGGAACTGCCCCATCATTTTCCCTCCACAAGACATTGTGAGCCAGGGGCTGCAGAGCATCCTCCAGTACCTCAGGACTGCGATGGCTAAGCGGCCAGTTAGCATGGGAAAGAGCCCCCCAGGTGAATCAAAGGCACCTTAACTTTGAACAGTGCAGCAGCAAGGTGTTCAGTATGCACGTGCATTCCAGCCATCTGCTCTTTTTGTCAAAGATAGGACGGCTGGCCACAAAAATAGCTCCTTGCCCTGGTACCACTTCACTGGTGTGACTTCTGTTCCCTTGGAGACAGCACGTGCCACTCGGCTGACTCTTTTCCTCCCCCTGTTCCAGCGCTGTAATATTTTTAGCCGGATGAAAATGATCGATAACCTGTGGGCTCTAAACAGGAGCTCTCTGTCACTAAGCACTGTCTGGAGGTAATCACTGTGAGAAGCCTAAGACAGCCCTCCACAGGAGAGGCTGCTGCTGCACAATGAGCAGAGCCAAACCCCTCAATCAAACCATTTATCTCCCTGCCTACAAGGTTATAATGAAGACAGGGCTCCAGGTCTCCAGGGGGAAATCTCCTTTCTTTTAATTGGCGCAGTGTATAAGTTTAGCAGATTTGGATATACACCATTCATTTACATACTGCATTGTCACCTGCCCTTTTCAGCTGCGATAACATGGAATATTTAGCCTGAGTCTTATTATCCTACATGTGGGTAAAAGTTACATTCAGCTCCTTATTTTTATAACTCTGTAAAACTTGCCATATTTTCAGCTCTGCAGTAAGAGGTGAACGTTTCACCTTCTATTATTAGTAATGTGAATTTGTTGGTAAAATGTTGGCACATCTTTGCTGCAGTTTGAAAAGTACTCTGTATTCTATCACTAATTCTTGATTCATCATGTGCTTTTTATCAGCCACCGTAGCTGTAGCCAACAATGATTGTTGCCAGCACTGGCTGCCCCCACATTATACTTGTAGCTGCCATGGTTGTTTTGTTGGTAGAGTTGCCAGCGGTGGAGAAGCTCCAGCTGTCAGAGCTGATGGGGTCCAGTGTGGAGGATGAGTCAGTGGATGAGGACGAGCTGCAGAAGTTTAGGGAACTCAAACACAAGATGAGCCTGCTGGACAAAGCTGAGCTGGGCTCCACGGGGCAGGGTGACAGAAACACGAAGTCACGTCTTCCTTCTGTTACCAAAAGGTAAGTCTTTTGTGTGTGGGTGAAAGGAATAAGATATGTTTTAAGTGACATTGCTTTTCCTCTGTTACAGTTTGACATTTTGGGATGAATGCTTATTGGCTTTTTTCCAAGAGTTAGCAGAGAAGATTGATGCCAGTCTTGTATGTGTGCATTAAATATAAAGCAACAGCCAGGATATGGTTAGCTTAGCTTAGCATACAGACTGGAAACATGATGTACTAGCACCTCTAAAGCTCACTGATTAATTAATTATATCTTGTTTGTTTATTTCATACAAAAACATAAGTGTAAAAATTGCAATCCACAATTTTGTTTTATTTATTTATTTCTTATCTTATGTGCCAGACAATTTCTTGGCTGCGACCAGTAACTATCTGGAGTCCATGCTGGTGGCCTGACAACTGGTCCTGGCTGAGATATAGTCACATATCACTCCTGTAAGACAACAAATTGTCAATTTTACACTTTTGTTTATAGACAGATTGGACAAATGAGATATAACAAGTTAAAGGAACACCTCACCTGACCATTTGTATATCAATTACTTATGCATGGATGTTACCTTGAATTTTCTTGCACGGCTCCATAGTGAACGGAGAATCCAAAAAAGGGGAACATTCGTCATGAATCGAAGTCATAGGCGTCCATGTTTAACTACAGCAAAACTACTTCAAAACATCTATTTACAAACTCTCACACAACTCCTGAGGGGTATTCCAGCTAGGAGGTTAAACAAACTCTGAGTCTAACCCTGAACTCTGAGTTGATTTACCCTGAGATGGGAAACTCTGAGTTACCGGTTCCAGAACAGCTGATTTGAGTTAGTTCAGTCAACTCTGAGTATGTTCACTCTGAGTTAAGCCGACAATAAAAAGCCATCATAAATGGAGCTCCGACTCCACGATTCACCATGGCAACAGGTAATTAATGACAGCGCCTCCATTTTAATCCAGTGGATGTAGAGATATTAATGCATGTGTAGCAGACGGTGCACGTTTATCTTTAAAAGAAGAGCCTGAGTCAGAGCGAGGAAAGTGTAAATAAGTTAACCATAAAGTTAATAAAAAAGTTATTCAGTGTTGTCTGTTTATTCATCATTTGTCAGACTTACATTTCCTTAATGAAGATAAAGTGGTGGAATCTGACTGATCGGGAAAAACACAGAAGGCAGCAACTGAAAAATTGTAAGATTTAAAACATATAGGCTAGGCTATAGATCAAAGACATAAAGACATGACTGTAAACTCAGTCTGACCCAGTAATAATATGTTTGGTGATTTGCACTTGAAAAGACGTTGAGGTTAAAATACAGTAGATTTTAAAATGTTGCATATCTATTTGTATCGTGACTTTATTTCAGCTACAAATGTAGTAAATTTAAAGACACTGAAATGCTGCACCATTGCTCACTCAGAAATATTAACATATAATCCCCAATATTAGGCTATAGGAATTATGTTGATTGATTGATACTACGTGTCTAAAGCTTCATACCGATTTTTAAAATTTAAATAATTAGACCTACACATTATGTGCAATAAACATTTCGGAGCTGCTCTAACAGACTGACAGTCTGATCCTTGTGCACAGTGTTATAAAAAATAATAAATATAGAAAGGACAGAGGTTTAATTCTAAAGACAAAAGCTGATGTCCAAAGAAGTGATTGATGTGCATAAATTCAGTAACTTAAGACAGTCCTGAGTAACAAACTAATATCCAGCAGGATTTAGACTGTGACAGACGGTAAATCTCTGCTAATTAATGTGTTTCGATACAAGCTTTGACACGGACTGAAAGAATGAGGAAATGAAACAGTGTGTAAGAGGGAGGAGACAGAGAAAAACTCAGGGTTTATTGAAGAAAACCTGCCAGCGAGCAGGTTAGGTTCACAGACTCAGTTGCCATGGTGATTGACTCAGTTTGATTTACCTCTCTTTCTGGAACTGAAAACCCAGAGTTTCCCTCATTTCAGGGTTAACATACTCAGAGTTTTCACTAAACCCGCTTTCTGGAATACCCCTCCGCAGTAATATCCAAGTCTCATTTATCCAGTCGTATGCTCAGTTCTTTCCAGTCACATGCATTTTTGCTACAACATTACAATATCAAACACTTCTGCCTATGAGTAACGCGCCTGAACATGCACACACACATGTATGAGCCCCGCAGGAGAGTTTAAACGCACGTGTGTCCAGGCATGCTACTCAGCCGTGCATGACACTTTATACTGACATGTTTTAAATCGCAACGTTTTGGCGAAAATGCATGTGTTTTGGAATTACCCAGCACATGACTGGATAAATGAGACTTGGATTATTCTGCACCAGTTGTGTGAGGGTTTGTAAATGCACGTTTTGATGTAGTTTTTCTGTCGTTAATCCTGGTCCCCGTTCACTTTTATTCATGAAGAATATTTGCTGTTTTTGGATTCTTTGTTCACCGTTAAGGCATGCCAGAAAAACTAAGTTCTCCCCACAAATTCAAGGCAACACACAGTAAGTAATTGATGTACAAAGGGTCATTTTGTGTGGGAAGAATTCCTTTAATATGTGAGCTTCAGAGGTGCTGTGATTGGGATTTTGTTACTTGTGAAAATTGCTTGGTTAGCTGTATCCAGTCTTCATGCTAAGCTAACTGGCTTCAGGCTTTAGTTTAATATTGAACAGACAGAAATGAGTTTGGTATTGATCCTCACATCTCTCTGCCAGAAAGCAAATACGCATAAGCATAATAACTCCTGCCATTGTTGTGGTACAATGTATCCAGGCAGAAAATATCCATTGGGCATAAATCATTTTCACCTGCTCAGGTATACTGTGCTATGAAGTTTGAAAGTGTTGTTTGCTATCTAATGGGAGGACAGAGAAGGTGAATTTGTTTTGTTTCAGTAGATAACTTTTGTGCTGAGGTTTGGAGTTGTTCTATGGCATGGTGCCTTGGAAAAGGATAGCAAAACACTTTTTAATGACATTCTCTGCAGAGGAGACCAAGTGATAAAAATCTCCCAGGCTGTCTCCACTGGGACTCAGAGCTCGGGAGAGCAATAAAACTAAAGCATTTTGTTTCAATTTACTTGTCAGAAAAAAGGCAACTACCAAGGCCGGCATAATTCCTGAGCTCCCGCTGTTTGAGACACAGCACTGGAAGAGGCCAGAAGAGAAGAGACAGGTGTAAGTTAATTTCTAGTATAAGAGCTTGAGTTCAGTGTTAAAAAAATGCCCTGTTTATTATCCATTTGCACCACATTTTGAGCATGAAATTATATTCGATGACTTGTATAGAATATTGAGGCCAGGTAATAGCACAGATAAGATGGAATTTTATTTCATGCCATTTGCCCAAGTGACCAACAGTAGGGAATCCATACTATGTCCACAATGTAAAGATATAAAGAGTAGTCCATGTTTACAACCCTCTTTGCAACCATTTAAAAACAATAGCCCAAGGACTATTTTCCTTGACACAGATCATTACATAGTTATCCGGCTCTCCCACAGAAACCAAGAGGCTCTTCGGAAGTGGCGCGCACAAACCATGATCAAACAAGGGAAGAAGATGTCTGAGCAGAAGAAGCGTGCAGAACAAAGAAAAAAAAAACAGGTATGTGTTGGGGTACATCACTGAAATTACCACCTGAAAACCTGTCAACCACAAGGGGGCAGTAGAGCACCTCCTTTGTCATAATGGGTGGAGGACTGTAACAATAAATATGATATAACATTTTCATGGTAGTTCATGAGTTTTCAGGTGGTAGCATCAACAGAGTTAGTGATTCTTTATAATGTTATGGGGGACAGTGCGGTTGGAGGCAGCAACAGATGGCAGTGCTTCTGATGGAGATGGAGTGTGCCACATCAGTGATCGCGCAGCAGCAACATATAACCATCAAAGCAGATGTATACATGCAGGCAAGCACGATGCAGATGGATGGTTTTGAGTAATTCAGCTGCATTTCCACGCATACAGCTGAACTGTAGCTTATAATATTTACATTTAAGCCACAACATCAGGGCAAATATTTACTGAAATATACAGTAAAATTTGGGGTACTTTGACACAATGAGGCTGCTGTACAGCTGCAGCTGTGGGCTATGGTTGTAGGGTGTGTTGCAGCAGCTGTATCATCCTATATATACACAAGCTCTGCACTCTAGAACAAGATACTCAACACTAAATAAACAACCTGCCCTCTGTTACAGGAAGCTGAAACAGATTCAAAACCTAGTGTGGAGGACAGCAGTGACACTCGTCAGAGTCAGACGTCCAGCTTGTCCATCACAGATTGTGAGGCGTCCAGGTAAATCTGGTTGAACAAAATACTGACCACCAAAGACAACATAGGTAGAACACAACAACTTGAGACATGAACCAATGTTATAAACAGAATCAGACCTACTACATTGCCAGGAATGTTTTATTTTCTTTGTTTAATGACACTGTGTGTACAAAAAAATTGGGGCATCTTCCTGCTATTCAGTCTCAGCCTTGATTGAACAAACATATCAGAGTTTAAAAACCCCTCCCTTAAACATAAATGCTTCTGTTTGTCTCCATTACCTCCTTCGTGCTGCATGCAGATTTAAAAAAGAAAATAAATAAGGCATAATGGTTTGTACTTATATTTTTGGGCATTTGGTGTGTACAATTTAAACAGAGATACAGAACATGTTGAGCCATAGGAGTACAGAGACAACAAGTAGCCACCAAATGGCATTTTGCATTATCTCCAACAGTGAGCAGTGCAGATGGAAAGCTAGAGACACCTAGTGGACAAAGAAAGACTGCACAGCCACCTTAGAGCATCAGCAGTTTCTTTTGTTCTCCTTGAGCAAGATAATTCCCAAAACCATAAACACCAGATTAGATAATACATCTTAGACTTTTCTGTTTTCATTGTTAGACTAAATCCTAAATGAGGAAAAACAGCCACACACACACACACACACACACACACACACACACACACAGGCTTGCATTTTTAATTAGCTGATGACCAGACATAAAGGCTGTGATACCTCTGGCTATAGTTAGGCATCTCAATATTCAGTATTTCCAAATGAAATTTTGACCTTTGACCTGTGTGGCTGTACAGATCAGCCCGGGAGCTGGAGCGGAAGATTCGTGCCCGCGTTGAAAAAATACATGAGAATCGCAGGAATCCCAGTGGCACGACTGGTGAGCATATGGCAGCGGCAGAACAAGATGTGGAGGAGGTCAGGCCTGTACTTCATTATTCACACAACTCATCTGTATGAAACTTTATTGGTCATTGATCTGAATTTGTTTTTTGTTTGGCTGTGTTTCTCCCAACTCTGAATGACAGATAAGGAAGCTTCAGGCTCGGCTTTTAGAGAGGACGAGAAATCGGGGAAGGGATATCGGAAATTGCTTTACTCTCTTCTCTGCAGACACCTGGCCGAGTTTCTTTGACAAGTGACGGGGATTGTGACGTCTGTTTGAGTTTTGTGGTTTTGAATTCATACTCAGAATCCACTATGAAGACTAATACTTCAATGGATGGCCATTGTAATGCTCATGTCATAAAAATAAAAATCACAGTGCTGTTTCGGGGCAAGTGAGTGTTTTGAAATGTTCTTAGACTTACATGAGACAACCTCTCCACACAAGACATTTACCCAGTACAGAAATGACTCATATTTCCCATTTACTTACCTTATCATCATTTAGTTTATCAAATACGCAAAGTCTCTCTGGTAATGTCATGCATTTACTGTGTGAAATGAACTATTCAGTTGTTAAATGTTACACTGACTCACCAGACATAATAGCATCATATATAAAAACCTGAATTACCATTCAGGATTAATTAGAAATAGTAAATAAAGGTGAACCTGAACTATAATTAGTATTGACCCACCTTTTTAGGCTGACATAAATTATAGAATTCAAATTAATAGTGGGTGGATATGTAGTGAAGTACAGTTCTTGTATTGTGCCAGATTGAAGGATTTAAATGGTGTTTTAGCAAATAGCACTTTTAATGCTGTTGTGAAAGTGTAAGTAATTGTATCTGAGATTGATGGCTGTTATGTAGAGGTCATATTTATCTAACATTTGTCAGGTTTCACGTTTAAAACACATGAAAATTGCTCCATGCTTTATCCGTTTTCCAGCATAATGGTAGAGTAAGTCCGGAATGAAAACGGGGGCATCCCTGAGCTTTAAGTCCGTACTCATGAATGGCATCAAACAAGTCAAAGTGAGACAGAGGGAGGGTAGGCCTTGTCTTGAGAGATTTTTGCTCCTCTAGCACAGGGAGCGTGATGTCAGCGGTGGCAGTACTGTTGTAATTGACTTGGTGGGGGTGATGGCGTCATTTTATGCCCTGGTGTAGCCTCCTGCTCCAATAGCGAAAGGGAGACGGATCTTTAGCCGACGCGACCGTGGCTCCCTTGGCCGGGATCGAGCACCGCCGAGCCGGACACTTCACGCCGGGAAACATGGAGGCTGTGGCCGAGGAGCTGCGGGCCGGCTCTCGGGTACCTGTCACTATCGATCAAATAGTTAACGATACACTGGTGGTGACGCTGACCTACCGAGAAAGGAGTTACACGGGGATATTACTTGATTGCAACAAAAAGTGAGTGTTATTTCGTCTATTATCTTTATACATTTGTCTTTGGAATTAATTTGCTAAACTCAGGTAACGGCTAATCTACCTTTGATGCTAACGAGTCAAAGCTAGCTAGTTAGCTGTTAGCTAGCTGTGAGCTAACTGGGCCCCCATACAAAAGACTCGTAGGTTATTGTAGCTGACAGGGTTGCTATCTGCTAGCTTGTCGGCTAATGCCAAACTGATTTAATTTTAGCTCTATAATGAGGTGGTGAGATACTTTTTTTTAACTACGGTGAAATACTATATGGCAAGATAATGCCCCTGTCTACAGATATTGTTAATGACTTCTCTTAAACAATAAGTAATGTCAGTGGGTTCATCTATAGCTTATTGTTAGCCTAATCTAATACAGAGCAGCTAAAACGTATTCAGTAATAGGGTAGGCCCTGGCTGAGCAATATTGTGTATATCACTTATGTGTTAATGTGTTTCTACATACAGATAGCACTGTATTGTGTACTAGTTTTCTGGAGTGATGTTTCAATTCAAATAATCTGGAATACAGTTGCTGTTTTGAGGGATGGCACTTCATAAGCAGTGACTTTTGATCTGCATAAACAATGGAAAATGGCAATAAAGATACATGTGGGGTTTGATGAATCACAACTGTAATGCTTTTTCTTAAAACCTGGTTCTGATAAGATCCAGTGACCATCTTAGGTTTTGTGTTTGACAAGAGAAGGCCCACTGTTGCCAGTTAACAACACAGTCCTGTTCAAATGAGACAACCTCAAAGGTAGAATTTGACATGTATCAGTGTCATGTCTTATCTGCCTGTGTCACATGTATTAGCCTTGTGTTGCTCCTGGTGCTGTGCACCTTAAAAGCCACTGGCTTTAGACTATTTATAGAGCAGTAGAATCAGAATCTGACTAGCTTTGCCCCTTAGTATGCTTAGATGGTTTTTCATGTGAGAGCTCAAGCTGTCCTGAAAATAACCCACCCAAATGGGAAAAGGCAGGCCTTGGAATAACTTAAAATAGGCCTATATTTCAGGCCTTGTCACTGACAAAATTTGACTTCTTCTTCCTTTTCAGCTCATGGAATTACATTTCCTGGCATTGTTTCCCACATTTTTTTTTTTTTTTAAATGTCATCGTCTAGGCCTATCATTCAGCCAGATCTCTGCATCTAGTTTCACTGTACACAACGTGAAATGGCAACAGTGCTGTGAATCATGGCTGGTCATATGCTGCGTCCTTGTACTGTGCTTAACTGCTAGCACTGCCTGTTCCCTGTCACCGGCAGCCCTGTTTGTGCCGTGTCAATCACCGTGAAGGCTAATATTCAGCTGCTTTAGGGCACATATAAAAAGGTGAGAGGAACAAACCACAACGAGAGACTATTATTCGGAGGTGCCTGCCAGTTGCTTCTCCTGGGGAGGAAAATGGGCTCCCCAAATGTGCACTAATTAATAATCTCACCACACATAAGCCCCCGTATAGACATGGATGCAAAAACAAACTGAAATCTCCTGGCTCCTTCCCTACATCTCTGAATCCCGAGTGATTCATGGGATTGTTTTTGTTCAGTCAGATGTTGGGGAGGGGGGGGTTCCTGGGCATCCTGTAGTCTCTTTGTCTGCTGTCTCCTGACTAAAGCAGCACAGCCATGTTACTGTTGCCTGCCAGCCACCTCTCAAAGACTCCTTGGCAGTTGGGCCTTCTTTGGACATGTTTGCTGGTCCTAGAGCCCCGAAAAGACCACATGAATTCACTGAGAGAGTCAGTGATACTATTGCTTCATTTTTGTGGCCTAAAGGCAGTAGGACGGATAAGCGCCTGGCTGCTTGTGAACCCCAACCCCCACACGTAAAGAATTTTCAGCATACAGGTGATATGGAGAGTTTTGTCAGTGTGTCCAGTCAAAGTAAGTCAAAATGGTGAAATAGGTTTTCTTATTTATAGCTTTTTGTAGGCCGCTTCGTTGGAAAGCTTTGAGCAGCTTTGGGTGCTCTTTTTTTTTTTCTTTTGGCTTAATTGAAACAGCAAGGTATTTGATTTGTGCTCTCTCACTAGCCTTAAAGGGATAGTTTGAATTCTTTTACGTGGGGTTGTTTGAGGTACTTATCCATATTTAGTGTATTACTTTCAGTAGATGGTCGTTGCCAATTTCCCAGTTTGGAGAAGCAGGCAGGACTAAATCCAAGGAAGCTAAGCAATGCATTGCTGTGGACAGTGGCAGAAGCAAAATGTGTTTTAGCCACCTTTTTATATAAAAAAAAAAGAAAAAAAAAAAGAAAATCAATATCAATTTAAGTGTATGATATGTCTTGAATATTTTGATCACTTTACCTTGCCTCCAGACAGCCCTCATCGGTACAGCAAAAGTCTACTAGTGTTATCAGAAGAATGAAAAAGAAGAATATAATGGAAAAGTAGGCTGCCTGGCAACAGTAGTAAACCCAGACGTACCGCCAATCATCACATTTGTGTACTGTAACTAACTGCTGCTTATGACAAAGTCAAAATTATGTTATACTGCTTTGTACCTCCTGGGTTGCCACTGTTTCCATTATGGCATTTTTTTAGCTTTTACAGCCATCCCTCATGTTCTCCCACACCCTGCAGCAAAAAGCCACTTTCTTTCCAATAATTTAATGCCATTTAAATATCCCTGTGGTCTCACAATGAAGAGTCAGATGTCTCTACGGGTGAACCTGCTCAGCCAGTCTTGCCTCACAGGCGTCCCTGTTGAACTGAAAAGCGCAGCACACACAGTGAGTGCCTTGTTCCAAAAATTCTGAAGTGTACAACCAAGCGCCGTGACAATTTTCAGAGCCTTTGCGCTCAATGCTAAAGGTGTGAATATGTCCTTTTCTGACACATGGAGCACGCTCTGGGGACATTACAGTGAGCACAAACCACACATAACAGTAACTGAGCAAGGCAGCAGTAGCACCTTGTGTGTTATAAAAGGTAAAATTACTGTTTTTGTTAAAGGGGTCTGGTGGCTTTGAAGACAGCATAGATAACAGCTTTAGTTCCCTGTCGGAAAAGGCTGTCTGACAAGGTAAAGGAACATTTTCTAAATATAGTGGTCACTTAATCTTATATTGTTTTTTGTTTTTTTAGATGGCTTAAATTTGTTTGCTGCTGCACCCCAGTTCACAGCAGTACATTGCTTAGCTTCTGTGGTGGTACTCCTGCCACTTCTCCTGGGGGGGGGGGGGGGGGGGGGTCTACTGTATGTACTGCCTATGGATCAGTACATCATACCACCCCACTTCAAAAAATCCAAACTATCCCTTTTAGTCATCTGACATGGTGAAATACAAGCATAGCATTACAATGTCGTTCTTGTGGATGAAATTGCTTAACTAAAAAATTCAAGAAATGCTTGTCATGTGTAACAAGAATGTTTGTGTTGGCTTGCATGAACGTCACTGCACTCTAATGAAGCTCAATGAGATGCACAGTTATTCATTTACTGCTTCTTTTTTTCTTCTCTTCATCTTAGGACTGGGCTATTCTGTCTACCAGAATTCACAGCAAAACCCGGGGATTGCCCAATACCTACACCGGCTTGTGAAATCCCAGAAGTTCTAAGTGAGGAGCCGGTTTCCAAATCTCCCAGCCAGGCTTCACACAGACCAAAGGATGAAAACACCCTCCCAGAAAGCAGCATACCTACTGCACCTCTCCCCTGCCCTGTACCCACACCAGTGCCAGCTGGACAGACTCCTTACCCTCCTTATTTTGAAGGAGCCCCCTTCCCTCAGCCCTTATGGGTGCGCCACAGCTACAGCCAATGGGTACCTCAGCCCCCTCCGCGACCAATCAAGAGAAAGAAGAGGCGGACGCGAGAGCCTGGCCGCATGACCATGAGCACTATCCGTCTTCGGCCACGGCAGGTACTGTGTGAAAAGTGCAAGAACACACTGAATAGTGACGAGGACAGCAAAGATGGCATGAGCAACACTAAGACTTCTAGAAAAGAGAATGCACTACACAGCGATGATGATGGTGATGACAAGGATATCCCCTCTAAGCTGTCGAGAAAAGAGGATGTAGTTGCAACCAAGGACACTAAAAGACGTGAAAATGGCACCAGCCTTGACAGCAAGCGCCTCAGGAAGGACAAAAGGGGAGACGCTGAAGGGGAGAAGTTCCCCATGGGCGACGTTATCCCCCACAGTCCTGTTATAAAGATCTCCTACAGCACTCCACAGGGCAAGGGCGAGGTCATGAAGATCCCTGCCAGAGTCCACGGTTCAGTCAAGCCATTCTGCCCCAAACAGCTGGTGCAGAATGGTGTGGGAGAAAATGGCAAGACACCTTCTGATCCCACCAAGGAGCAACGGCACATTTTAGATGCCACAAGGTCTGGCCTCACCGTGTCCATTCCCAAACTCAAACTCACCAGGCCTTTTACAACAGTGGGTCAGGACTTGCCTTCTCCAAAGATCCATTTGAGACCCCCTCAGAGGGAGAGTGAGGAGAGTATGGTCGAGTATGAGGCAGAACTTGTAGGAGGCACCAGGAGGCGAAGCCCCAGGGTGCCTGGTCCCTGCCTCCCGCACTCTGAAGACTCAGGGGAAGGTAAAAACTCTCTGGAGTTGTGGTCGGGGAGTTCGGGAGAGGAGGCAGAGCGCAGCCACAGCGACCTTACGCTTCTCATCAATTTCCGTAAGCGCAAAGCAGATTCTTCTAGCCTGTCTGTCTGCAGCAGCGACAGTCTAGATGAGTCCAAGTCCTTCAGCTCTGACGGCACCTCACCAGAGCTGTGCGATCTGGCCCCAGGTGAAGACCTGTCCGTAACCTCATCTTCTGTACCCTCACGGGAAGACTGCAAGACAGTGCCGCCGCTCACGGTTCGGCTTCATACCCGCAGCATGACAAAGTGCGTTACAGAAGAGGGTCACGCTGTGGCGGTGGGTGACATTGTGTGGGGGAAGATTCACGGCTTCCCTTGGTGGCCGGCGCGCGTGCTCAGCATCAGTGGCACCCGCAAACAGGAGACGGCCAGTTGCGAGGCCCAGTGGCCCCAGGCAAAGGTGGCGTGGTTCGGTTCGCCCACCACCTCCCAGCTCTCCGTTGCCAAATTGTCGCCCTTCAGGGAGCTCTTCAGGTCCCGCTTCAACCGCAAGAAGAAAGGGATGTACCGGAGAGCCATCCTGGAGGCAGCCAAGGCTGTGGGCCACATGGGCCCAGAGATTACATCGCTGCTTACCCACTGTGACACGTAGGTTAGTTCTCAACAGTTGGATCTTACATGTGGTTGCATCACATCTTCAGTTTAAAATAAACATGTCCCTGTGCTTTCCAAGACTTAAAATAGGGCTGGGCAATACATTAAAATTGGCCAAAACCAACATTATTTATCTCTCACTCGCCTGATTTAATTATGTCAGTGTGTTTGATTCATTAACTCAGAGAAAATGGAGCAACAGGGCTGATACTGATGAGCTGGCACAACATGTACATGCCAAGTCAGTGGTGTGAGCACACTTAGGCTTCAGCATACACGACACAGAGCAAAACAAAGCGAAATGCAAATACTGTTGGAAAATAGCTGCGGTTACAAAAGGAAACACTAGTAATTTGTTCCATCACATGATAGATATACAATATGAAAAGTGTATGGCCAAGAAAAAGAAGATACAGCAGTCTACAAAGGCGTTCGCAGAGATCTACAGTTTATTTTAAAGGGCAGTTGTGCCCCAAAGTTGTAATTTTTATAAAAGAAAATAACATTAAAATATCTCATACATACAGTATGCAAACACAGTGTCACATTGACTTAACAGAGGTAACTAAGGCGTCATGAAACTAAGGATGTACTGCTTATTTTCTTGAGGCTTTGCAGTTAGAGCTCAGATCTGATAGCATGTTATCCAATCACATTCAGTTTTTGAATCTGACTCCATTCATATCCCATATTGAGTCTTTTTTTAGATTTAGCATTCAAAAGTGTCATGGCTCAAGAGTTTCAGTTGATATGTCATATCAGTTTTTGAGTGGCAGTCTTATTAATTCATTCCAAAATAAACTTTGCCAAATAAGCTCAGTATACATAAGTAAAAATGAATGGCAGCAGAGGATATGACTTTTTGATTAAATATTTATCTGACATATTGAAATAACAGCTGACACCTTTAACAATCTACTTGATTCAAATATGAAGCAAATGATTCATAACTATGAAGCTGAGCAGTTTTAATTATTGACATTGATGAATTGAAGTTTAACAGGGAGACTCCTGAAACTGATTGGACGCCATTAGTCAGATCGTTTTACTGCAGGAGATGTGCCAGTGTTGTTAAAAGTCTCCTCCGTCACAAATAATCTTTGGCTTAACACTGACAGCGGCTCGCAGAGAGCCCTCTAACCAGACATTAGACGAGTTTAATTTGGGCCTCTTATCATGTTACTCACTGAATTAACATTAATTAGCGACAGCTGATGTGAGCGGTTGCTATCACTGTCTGTCATCTTAACTGGTGAAAGTGAGGGTCAGTGTGGGCTAAAAATCTGAGGCTGCTACCTAAAACAACAACAACAACAAAAACGATTTGAGTTAAGCACATCTGTATTTTGCCAACTCAAGTGTCAGAAGTCAGAGCTATGTTTACTTGAAATGTTCACACTGTAGAGCCCAGATATCCTGACGGCATTCTACACCCTAAAATATCCTGCAGATTGGTTGGGTGTTATTCACATCTATTTAAACGACGCAAAGAGTCATAATCCTCAGCGCACATAATTACTAAGACGTTCAGTACTAGAACAAAGGTGTGTATGTGTGAAGGTGTCATCATCATTACTGTGAATTGTGATTACATTTCAGGTCACATTGCCCAGCCCTGTCCTTATGTGTCTTTTAAAATAGCTAATTTGATGATGTACATGTTAAAGTTTGGGGAAATGTGAGCTGTGTGAACATGAGTCTGCATAAAATACTTAGTTTTTGCCATGCCAGCCTTTGGAACACCAGCTACATTTATGTCATGAAGGAGTTGCTGTGTACAAAGCTGCAGAACAAACATTAATACCAGCTTTAATGCTGGCACAGGCTGTACTGCTTACTGTCAACAGGAATAGCTTAGTGAGATGGCTGGTGAGTCCCAACAGCTACAGTAGCACAATGAAACTAATACCTCATTTCCACTGCATGATTCAACTCAACTCACTTTTGGTACCAGGTTCTTTTTCTGTTTTGTTTCCCACTGTGGATAGTAGAGCTACAAAGATGAATCGATTAGTTGTCAATTATTAAATTAATAGCCAACTGATTTGATAATCGATTCATTTTTCTTGAGTGTGATATGCTCTTGTTTCTTTACTCCTTTGTAACAGTAAACTAAATATATATATATATATATTGTCCACATATATTGGGTTGTGGACAAAACAAGACATTTGACGATGTCATGTTGGGCTTTGGGAAACCCATTTTTCATTTTCTGACTAAAGATCAAATGATGAATTGATTAATAGAGAAAATAATCAACAGATTAATTGACAGAAAATAATTGTTGGTTGCAGCCTTAGCATATATTACCCTCTCAGTTTAGATGGGATTCTCAGCTGATCGCCATAGTGATGCCACATGAAACTGCCCTGCCATCATCTTCAAGCATCGTTGAGTCCTATGGCACAGTGTACAGCATAGTTTTTTTTTTAAAAATCTGGGTCAAGCTAATACAAAATAGCTGTCACGATTGATGGTATCTTGGCTATTTAGAAATGGAACGTTTGTCCCGGATGTGTTCGCAAGTAACAATTATCACTGACCAAGCAATGTTGCTCAGTGTTTCAACTCTTGTATCGGCTCAGCTTGCTTGCAACTAGGGATGTCCCGATCACTTTTTTTTTTTTTTTGCATCCGATCCGATACAGAGTCCTTTATTTTGAAACCAAGTCTGATACCGAGTCCGATCCAATACTTTGCAAAGCATTAAGAAAGAAAGAAAAAGAATGCATCCAAGTTGTCCCATAAGGTTTGTTTTTTATATAAACAGTATCCAAAAAGCTTATCGGTGGTTCAGCAGCACAAAATGTAAACATATTCTGAATTGTAAACAAATTGTCCCTCCAGAGTTGCCGTAGGGCTGTGGTAGGCGAGGTTCCGCCTTAGGTGTGCCTGTGTTGCTCGGAATAAAGAGAAGCGGTGGCCGCTGAACCTGTTGTCTCGACTCCTGTCCGTTTATTGCTCATTAGCTGCACTCAGTTAGGCGAACTCAGGACGCTCAGTTACAATACATTGGAAAGCGGAGGCAAGAATGAACAACATAGATGAAAAACCTGGCCATTTTTGTTTTTTTGATTCCTCCGATCTTTTATTACCGATTCCAGTTTTGTAAAAATAACGTGATTGGTGCTGATACCCGATCCAAGGATCGGATTGGGACATCCCTACTTGCAACCTCAACCCAGGCGGTACTAAAAAAAGTACAAGGTACTACCCACGACTTTTGCAAGTGGAAAACCAAAAAAAAAAGCAGAGATGAGTAGAGCCATGCCATACCATGCAGTGGAAACACGGTATAATTATAATTCTACTGTTAAATACTGCAAGTGCATAAAAATAGGGTTTGGTTCATGCCTTAAAAGCACACTGCCATACTGTGGCTATGCCAAACTGGTTTCCTACTACATTTTCCCTGTGTAGCCAAACAGCCTGTCCTTAACACACACTCAAAGATTAAATATTGTCTTTTGAGTGATAGGAAAGACAGACAGGCTGCTCCCAACCCTTCTGTTTACTCCGTTATGGGCTCAGTAGCCAAGAAGAGCTTGGTTGAGAATCTACAAACTAAGGAGTTAAGATGAGCCTATATTTGGTGCTTTTTCCAGAGCTCATAAAGGAAGCGTTTTTCTTGCTCTGTCAGCTACACCGAGGTTTTCAGCAGGCTGGAAAGTAGCTGACGTTCACTTCAGAGTGCTCCATAATCTTTAGATGACTAACATGACACATTGAGGAGGAACCACATCTCCCTTAGTGCTGAGCCTTGTACACTGTGTTAAGAATTCCCAGCACCGGATATATGACCTGCCTTGTTTGCTCATCGTCTTTACTTTGTGCTCTTTCTTTCCCCCCCTCTCCTTTTTCTCTTGTGTAGAGGCTGAGGACTGAAGAGAGGTCTCCGAGGTTTTTCTGAATTCTCAGACTGTGTCATCAAGACCCAGGAGGGAGTACGTGCGGTTGCCACGGCTACTATTTATATGCCGTTTTTTTTGTTTTGTTTTGTTTTCTTTTCTTTTCTTTTTCACATGGCTGGTTGAAAAATGGCCGCCAAGGTGGAGTGTCGTTGAGACTGGATAAGGGAGCAAAAAAAAGGCCAGGCATCTCATGGTCTACTATGAACTAAACTATTCCTCCTTTTTTTATTTTCTAGATTTAATCATATTTCAATAGAGCCGAATAACGACACTACAAGGACACAAATGTATTTATTATCTGTAACGGTTTATTATGACCCACCCTTCTACTACAATCTTGCAAAAAGAAAACCTCCCAGTCTGCTGCTGTCATTATCGTGGTCCTCGCCGCTGATGTGTTTGCTGCGAGGTTCAGTTGGAGGAAGCCGGTGGCATCTTCAAAGGCACCCCCCACCCCTCATCCTCCCGGACACGAGCCGTTTGACCACGGTTTAAAAAGTCTTACCCCCAAATCCTCTTCTGAAAATGTGAACGGCTCCATCCAGAGACAGTAGTGAGTGTTCCAGCTCTTCTAGCGATCAGTGTTCCATCCTCGTAGCCTTCTGCGACATTAGTTGGATTTGTGGATGTATTTATACTGAACTCTATTCCTCTCCAGAATCATGTTGTGTCTCTCTTCCATTTCATTTTTAACTTTTAGGAGTGTCATGTCAGCGAACTTTTCCTCCTTCCCTCCAACTCTTCTTTTTCCTGAGAACCATTTTTACATCACTTTAATTATTTAAAGCGTCACGTTTAAGAAAAAAAAGCACTTTATCTGTACCTTGGTGGCCTGCTGTATGCTCACTGTCTAAAACACTATGGCGAGATACAGCCCTGATAGGCAGCAGGGGAGTTCAGAAGTCTTTGTGGTTGACTATCCATGGCCTTGGAGATACAAAAAAAAAAATCTTTTTTTATTTTATTTTATTGTATGATTTTTGGGGACACCAGACACGGATGGTTGTGTACACTGTATTCTCGCATTTGACTTAGGTGCGTTTCTCTCTCAGCTTATCTGCCACACACACACGCACACGCACACACACACACACACACACACACACACACACTACAAAAATCCAAACATTTCCACTGGAGAAACATGGGTGAACAAATGTGTCAAAGCCCCCTATGCATTATCAGTTTAAAGCTTTACGAGTGACTTTGGGAGAGAAAAAAAAAAATAACATGCTGTAAGAATACTGTGAATTCAACTGCTGAGCGTGCTGAAGAAAAGCTTGCTACTAGTCAGAGCCTGCAGTTATTGAGTCATCTGGCTAAAGCAGACTGCAACACTGACCTTTAGTGACCTTTGTGTTGAAAGCGGCACTGTTGGAATTGGGGGAGGGAGGGGGCAGCTAAGGCAAGAGACCACGGCTGTCGAGCACAGCTCGGTCCATATGAAAAACGTACCGAAGATTGCACACAGTCACGCTCAGCCAACCAGCCCGTCTCCCTTCCGCCTGTCTGGGAACACTTTGTCCAGATCATGGCTGAAAACTAGCTCCCTGGTTGTCAATGAGAGAAGTGCGTTTGTTAGGGGAGCAGGTATAATGCACTTCTCCCATTCTGATAATCAGTGGTTTGACTGTTTGCCGTCAAGCTCGGCTAGTTTCCAGGCAGCCTTACAAGACGAGGAGGAGTGGGAGAGTCTAAATGTTCTGTATGCCTGAGAGGGTCGTCAGGATTTTCCCATGTGTGAGCAACATGGCTATCTACTGTTGCCCACGTTGGTCAATGTTATTGGCTACTTTTTTTGTTTTCTTTTTTACATGTACTGTACATAAAATAAAATATAAAGCAATATCTGTGCTGTTGTGGATGGGTCACTTTGTCATTGATCATCAGAGGAGTGGTGTTGGATTGTTGTTTTTAATGATTGAATTGCTTAAGTGGGAGCAACAGCGTAGCCCATGGTAATCAGATTTAAGCCTTATTACTAAAGGGGGGCATTTTACCAATTTTCCACATGAAATATTGTCGAACTGGTGCCCTGCCCTTTATTCTCACACCTCACTCATCAGGGAAGTACTACTTTACCTGTGGAGACAGCTGTATGATGTCATCTTGAAGCGAGAGTTCCAAAATTAGGAAAAAAATGACCCTGATGATGTCATTAGGGCTATTTTGTGAATTCATTTTTTTTGACTAAATGCCTGAAATCTGTTGGTGTGCAGTTTTAAATACTTGGGCACCAGCAACGGTTCTAGTGAAAGATCCTATCCAGTTGCATTATGGGAAATATAGGATTCAGTGTTGTAGGATTTTGCTCCATACCAGGGACTGAAAGTCAGAGCTTCATATTTTAATTTGTCCCCCACAAGTCTCCTAACTTTCTGTAAGTGTAATATGATAATTGCTGGAGTGGTCCTTTTTACAGATGAAAACATGCAAGGACAGGAAGTAAAGTGACTGCTGTGACGTCTCCTTACAACAATGCATGTTTGAATGAAAGCTACTCTAAGAATTGTCCAGTTTAATACTATTATAATTACTTTATATGTAGCGCTACTTTTGACAACATTAGGAGGAATGTGCAGTTCACGTGTGTTAAACTGCAACTTTGGGGGGAAAAAATGATTGTAGAACAAGAAATGTCAGATAAGCTAACGCTGCTTAGCTAACGTAGCTAACGTCAGTGGGCTAACAACATTGTGTAAGGGCTGTGGTGGTTACACACATTTGTTTACTCAACAGAACAAATACAATGCTGTTCAGTGTTTCGGTTTACTGAGTGAGTGTTACCTGGTGACTCAGTAAAAAGTCGTTCCCAGTGACGGCAGCTGGTGAAAACAGGAGCAGAACTTGTAGGTGTCCTTGCAAAAGACACACTCATCTGTTCATTATCTCGCATTATCTGCGTCAACCATTTATAAAGGATAGTAGGAGCAACTACGGGCACGTTCAGCTGAAAGTCACCAGTTAACATAGTCACTCATTAAACCAAACACCAGCTGCTCTGTTTAGTAGGAGTGGGTCTTTTTTTTTACCATGGAAAACTTAACTGGTATTTGGCAGACAACATAATGTCTACATTTTAAGCCAAAATGTGTCATCAGTTAGCTGAGCTAATTTATAAAATCAACAACCTCTGCTGCTGCCAATGTCAGCAGACAGCAGCAGTCACAGTAGTAATGGCGCTGCTGCAAGATGGCAGAACACACAAAGCAGTTGCCAGGTTTGTGTATATATGCAGTAAATTAATAGAAAATACAGATTTTTCATATTAAGTGTGAGTGGCATCCATTTTCTCATCTAAGTCTTTGCAAGACAGCAAATTCAAAGAATGTTGAATGGATACTTTAATCTTTATTGGTCCTTGGATCTGTTTCAGGTTGCAACTCGTCCACTGCTCCTCTGATTTCTCTGTGGTCACATGCTTGCTGTCATGCTGTTGCATATGCTCAGGTTCGGTAACAGCTTGGGATTTATGCTGTCTTTCCTGCTACAATTGAGCTGCCACTTTGTCTTATTTGATGTAGAAAAAGCAAATTTAAACCCTAAAAAATGCACAGGCTCATGTCAGACAGCCTACAGGACTGTGACGTACCTTTGTGTCTTTGAGCGGAAATGGAGCTAAATCTAGCAAGGTTATTGGCACACAAAGCTGTCCATAAAAATCCATTATGTTGTTTCCTGTACAATAGCCTCCCCCTATATCTTTCCTTACATCTCTCTCTCTTCCTCTGCCCTCCTCACCCATCTCCCACGGTCTTCCTCAGCTGCGGTCATGGCTGTTGATTTGTAGCCTCTGTGTCACAAACAGGAGTGGTTAAGTATGTCTGTTATGTAACTAGCGTGCAGCTCAGTGGATAGGCCGGTCAAGGTGAGGTGACCCTCGTCTGGCTATCTCGTGATCAGATAATTTTTCCTATAGAGGCTCAGCTGTAGATTTCCCATCCCCCCCATCCCCCCTCGTCTGCTCTCATTTCACGACTCGGCCCTAACTGTGTCGACTGTCATACATTTCATAACTCTCCACTCTGTTTCCCTTAGACCAAAGCTGCCTCAAAATAAATAGACTGATTTACCGAACTGTGACAAAAAGAGCATGTGGTATTAAACATAATCCAGTAATAGACCGGTTGTGAAAGGTCAGTGCTACTACTATGAACGAAGAGTTCAGGTTGGTAATCTTGCATTCTGTTGCCACAACTCACTACAACGTGGTCAAATAGGGCAGTTACTCAGCTCTGAAAAGTGATTAAATCTCCTTTTAAAAAATGGAAACTTCACACAGTTGCCAGACATGTCTCATGCTTCTACACCCTGTCACAAACATGCCTTTTTTAGGTTCTGTTGACTTTGTATCTCTTAGTTTCATCCTCACAGAAGCAGAGTAGGAACATAGATACCACTCTCCTATCTGTGCCTTAAATGTGATGCTACTGCCAGGAAATGGTTAGCTAAGCTCAGCATAAAGACTAGGAGCAGGGGGAGACAGCTGTCCTGGCTCTGTCCAAAGGTCACAAAATCTGCCAGCACCTTTAAAGAAGATATATCTTTAGTTACACACAGCTAAGTTAACCATGTCCCGGCTGGCAGTTCATAACTAACATAAAAGGTATAGATGGTATAGATATAGTGGAATAGATCTTTTCATTAACGACTCTCAAAAATGTCAAACTATTCCTTTAATTTAGTCAAAATCAGTTTGATAGAAAATGTGTTTTGTGGCACTTTTCCTCAGACTGTAAAAATACATGTCTGACTATACTAAATGACATGGTTTTTAAAGGCCTAACTGCTGCATTGGATGTGTCGTTAAACTCACTGTGAGCAAATTTGAAGCTATCAGTGAAGTTATACTGTGGACAGTGACACAAAACGACATGCAGTCTGCTTTGAAAAATAGTGAATCTATGGTTTGAGTGAAGCTGATTCACAAAATGATTATAATACTGTATATCTGCAAAGGGTTGATGGGATTGTTGATGTTACCACAGACTCCTGTTGTGAGTTCGTCCTGCTTTTCAGGCTGACAGTCAGTGAGACTACTTTCAAACATGTACAACAACCCTGAATTTATCTAGACATTACCCAGATGAGCTGTATGTGAGAATGCAAATATCCAAATCAGTTGGAGCGGACACTAAACGGACTTTACCTGCCAGCTCCCTAATACAAAGTTCGTCTAATGTCTGATTGAGCCCATGTATGAATACAGCAGGTAATCAAGGGAATTCACCGGGAGCGAGTTGGCATATTGATGACATGTCTATCTATAATTGGTGTGAAAATGAAAGAATACAAACATAGGGTTAGAAAGAAGGGTCATTCACACAAAGACGCTTGGAGAGATGATGAGATACAGGAACTTATATCGGTAAAGGCTGAAGCCGAAATCATCAGACAAACTCAAGAAACAGCAAGAGACTGGTGTTTCAGATCAAATTTCAACTGGCTTCGTAAACAAAATACTACACATACTTTATACATCATGTCCCGCCTCCTCCACACTACACACCCATGTACCAACCCTTGCCTGAACCAAATGTAGTATTTCCAGTAGATGGGATTACGTCTGACACAGACGATCATCTGTTGTGTGCTATATGTGTGAAAGGGACAAAGTCTGGACCTGATTCTCTGGACATTGTCCAGAGTTCATACGAAAAACCGGCTTGAGAAACCCTTCAAAGGAGTTCTATAGTGCCCATTGCCCACTGAAGGTCTGACTTCCAGTTAGAAGCTGTTGCACTGCTGGTCTGTTGTGCTTCCTAGATGTCAAAAGCATTCATTGTTTTACAAAAATTGATTAATTTAGCTACATAAAGGAAGGGGAGGGCTGTGATATTGAATTAGATGAGACCGGAAGAGTAGTTAAGTCCCAACTTGTTTGTGGCTTTAGAAAGCATTTAGATTATCAAATGCAACACTCACTGGCTGTGAAAGAACCTCCTTCATATCAGAGGTGACTGACTGTTACTCACATTTACACATTCACATGTGAACGTTCAGTGTCAGCCCAGTGGAAATGAAACCCTGATTTACAGTTTAGATAAACCCATCTGGTTCTGCCTGTGTGTTTATTACAGCTGTGTTGGTTTTTCTACTTTGTGTTAAGTCTGTTCTTCCCGCAGGCAAGCCCTTGCCATCTGAGTCCGTGTTTGGCTCAGTGGCTGTTGCTTAGTGTCAATCCACCACAATGTGCAGGTGAGGGTGGGGGGAGGAAGGCAGGCAGGCACGCTGCGTTCCTGAACCTTGCTGTGCCACACACAGATAAACACATACACTTATGCACAATATGTGTGAAACAAAGAAGCTGTGTTTGCTGGGAGACCCGCAGACAGGACAGCAGTGACCACTGTGGAGAGATCCATCATGCTGAGGGCAGTTTTTACTGAAGTGGAGCCAACATCGCCTTTCACTGTGGATCCTCTGGCTATGAAAGGGAAAATGTCTGCTTCCAATTTATTCGCAGTGGCATTTCTGCGTGCATGTTCCAGTATTAACTGTGATTCTGAGCTCAGATTACTTTTTTATTTATTAGTATTTGGATAATCTGATGAACAGCACGCATACACACACACACACACACACTCCATTTTAACTTCAGTATGTGCTAGTGGCGTCAGTCCTGAGAGCTCAGATAGAAAACCTAATGCAAATAGACATAATAGAATCAAGTGACGAAAACATGAAGCAAACACAGACAACACAGCCAAATACAGAAACACTGGAAGTTGCACAGAAAATGTTTCCAGGGTACATTTAAAACTGATTTTGCCCAGGCATTAAAGTTTTTACCGTGGTTGTCATTCATGTCCTTAGTCACTGCATGAAGTATGATACAGGCTGTATTAGCCTGCACATTATGTACGCTTTCTGTTCGCTAGATGAAAAGCAGCTTTTCACAATAATATCTGACAAAATCAGAATGTTAAAACTGAAAACTTGTATATGACATCTGGGTCATTAATATAGCAGCTTACCACCATTTGCTATGTAAAGATCTAGTGGAGTAATGGCGTCTTGAGCAGAGAATGAAGTCATGCAACCTGTGTGTGTGTTGTAATCTGACCTTCTGTGTTCTTAGTTGTGGTAGACAGTACAACTGTGCATGCATCTTAGTGCATGTAAGTCTCTTTAAGCGCTGATAACGTCATTGCCGGCATCAAAGAAGTGTAGCACCCACTATCTGGTTCCCCCCAGGTTAACACTGTTACGACTGAAATACAAGGGACATGAACGCAACGCATCACGTACCTGTAGCCTAACGTTAGCTCCTAGCTGTGTTGTTCATCATGTCACCTTGTTTGCTGGGAGTTCATTAGCCTATTTTGTTCTAGTTTTGTACTTTGGTGATCGTACATCATTGTTAGCTGGGCTCTAGTTAAACTAACGTTAACTTCTGGAGCTTAGCTTCATTAATTTATCTGTAATCGCAGAGATAACAAAGGTTGGCAAACGTTATGCTGAATGATTCAGTGTAAATACTGTAGCACCAAACTAATGGAGAGACACTCTTGGTGAAGATGGTAAAAAGGCCATTATCCTTTTCTCATATTCTGAGCCAAAAACCTTAACTTCAGTGGTACTTTAACTTGTTGTCTTTGATGGCGACGGCAACGAGATGCAGTTCACAAGCGTACACTGTGAACTGTAAGTTTTGGCTTGTAATTTAAGCTTTTCATCAACCTTCTCAACAATGAAATGATGAATATATCCCTCCAATGCGTAGTTTATGCCCTTTTGGTTACTTCTCAATGACATCTGATCGTTATGTCCCCAAAAATCATCAATTGCCTCCTGCAAAATGCCGTGTACTGTGACACCTGACATAGCACCGGTCACTGAATGTTGATAGTTTGTGAGTGACTCAAGAGGGGCGTGGCTTAGCCATAGGTCAATTGAAGTCACATAGTGGAAACAGGGAGTCGTAAAAATTGTGAAATAGGTCATTCCAGCACCCATACGCCATGGAGGATATGCTATCTCACCTTTGCGTGCAGTGTCTGACTTTCACAGACATGAAATGTCGCGTCAATCAGCACCTCCACGTTGCGTGCAAGGGCCCGTCCATCACTGCTTGCAGCTTTTAATTTTTGTTTGTAACTGTTGTATAATCGTATGCTTCGCTTGAGGGGGAACTTTACCGTGACTATTGGCACAACAGGGTGCCAGGGCCTAGGTGCTTGCACACACTCTAAGGTAATGTTTAAGGTTAGGGTAATGTTTTTGTTTAAAGTAATGGGAAGTAAAGTGGTTGTAATGGTTTAATGTCTGCTTGTGACACTAGCAGCACAAATGCAGACTAGATCAAAGAAACTAACCTGCTGCTTATATAGATATAAATGGCCCATTCTGTAGGATTTAGGGTCATCTATTGGCAGAAATGGTATGAAATATTGATAACTACGTTTATATTATTGTATAATGACCTGAAAATAAGAAACACTGTGGTTTTGTAACTTTCGGATTAGTTTGCATGTGCGATGTGAACTGTGGTCTCCTTTGTATACTGAAATTGCTACATTGTGCTACAGTTCCTAAATGCAGCACTCAATCATATTCAGCAACCTTGAAGGCAGAAATCTGATGAGAAATGTACGACCATATCCACCACCTAGTGTAGCTCTACATTTCAACCGAATGTAGTTTTTCTACTTCAAAAAAAGTGATTTAACTGCAGTATTAATGCTGGCCTCTACTTGAAAATGATACGGTGCGTTAATGTCTCCATCATTCAAGTAACCCAAAAGTTCAGAAGAGATTCTGTCCACTTTTAGGCATTGCGGCAGATTGACGAGCCCACCTCATATTTAAACATGGCAATATGTGTGTGATTTAATACGGCCTAGTTCATGCAGTGCTAAATAAAACTCTTAAAACATACATTATATAGTTTTGATTGTTTTTATTTTATTTTTTACAAATTAACCGAATCTTATATTATGATCTGTGGGAGAAACCAGAGCACCCGGAGAAAACCACACATGGGAAAACATGAAGTCCTCACAGAACCAGAACCTCCCAGAGACATCAGTGCTCACCACTGAAAATTCTCTGGTTTCTGGTTTTGAGAGAGTAGCTCATGTTCACAAATACTGATAGGATTTTCCAAGGCCATGGAAATAACAAATCAGAATTTGCTTGTTCCCCTTTAAGTCCAACTGAGCTGTAGTGGGTTGTGTTCTATGTAATGTCTGAGGGCCCTGGCCTTGGCATTGCCATATTAAGGTAACAATACATCTGTCTCCACAGGGAAACAACGTATTCCTGCAGGTTCCCTCTCTGTGGAAATCGGGGGGAGATGGATTAGCTGAGGATCAGCCTCACTGTCGTCTTTGTCACCTAGTTGCAGTGGGTTGTATTCTACGTGCCGTTTTAGGGCCCTAGCTTGAGCATTGCCATATTTAGGCAAAGACACATCCGTCTCAACAGGGAAACAACGTCGCCCTGCAGGTTGCCTCGTTGTGGAAATTGGGGGGACACAGATTAGCTGAGGATCAACCTCACTGTCGTCTTTGTCACCTAGCTGCAGTGGGTGGCATTCTATGCGTTGTTTAAGGGCCCTAGCTTGAGCATTGCTATATTTAGGCAATGATACATCCGTCTCAACAGGGAAACTACGTCGTCCTGCAGGTTGCCTCTTTGTGGAAATCGGGCGGACACAGATTAGCTGAGGATCAACCTCACCGTCGTCTTCGTCACTTACCTGCAGTGGGTGGCATTCAATTCCCTGTTTGAGGGCCCCCGCTCGCACATTGCTACATTTGGGTAATGATCCCTCTGTATCTGTGGTCCCCACAGCTCCAGTGGGGAGTCGGAGTCGCCTTGTGCGCGTCTGTCCTCTTGAAGTCCTCTTGAAGTCAAATGAGATGTCACAAAGACATTACATTCCGTGTCACATTCCACTTTTCCTTTGATTCCATTCATATTTCTTAAATTTCAGTGTTCTTTATTGACATGAAAATTACCCTTCACTATTGACATGATAAACAAACAAATAAATAAATTCATTATTTATTATAAATGAACACATAAATAATTAAATAATTAAATATATGATGCTTTACCAATCAGGGCATGCACTGTTTATTTTCCCTGCTACACTGTGATGATGTGATTCTGCTACTGACTCAAATTGTATTGACTCATGGAGGTGATGACCTGGGGTCCGTTTCACAAAGCAGGTTTAGTGAAAACTCAGAGTCTGTTAACCCTGAAATGAGGGAAACTCTTGAGTTTTCTGTTTCAAAAAGGGAGGTAACTCAAACCAGAGAAAGAGGGGTAACTCTAGCCTGTTTCAGAGAGAAAGTTAACTTAAGCTCTCGGTCAGTTACCGTAGTAACAGACTCTATGAACCTAACCTGGTCGGGACCAGGCTTTTCCCAATGAAAAGTCCATGAATATCACAAGTATAATTGGTAACAAGGGACAACCCTGGTGGAGGCCAACGCCCACCAAGAACATGTTTGACTTTACGCCAAGTATGTGGACGCAGCTCTCACTTTGGTCATACAGGGATCGGATGGCTCCTAGCAGCAAACCCAGTACCCTGTGGTCCTGCAGTACCCCCCACAAGACCCTCCGAGGGATGCGGTCGTAAGCCCTCTCCAACTCCACAAAACACGTCAGGTTTTTGTCAAAAGGCGTCACCGTGGCGGCGCAGCAAATTTCAATGTTTTGACATGACACCAAAAGTTGTTGTAACTCGATTCCACATGGTCATATCTTTTCAAAATTTCCCTACATATGATGACAGTCACAGCCTAAACATATCTACAGAGGAATTTTGAATCACTATCATAGCGCCACCTACTGGCAAAAGCAAATGACAATTTTTATATTTCACTCTCCTCCTTCTAGCAGGTTTATCAGAGCCACCTCAAATTTGTTCAGAGAAGTCCTAAGACCTTCATGATACTCAGAAATTAGGCTTTAGAGTTTTCATCAAATACCATTGCTGTGGCATAGCATTATTCGCCATGAAACAGGAAGTTGTTTGAAAGGGGCAAGGGATGCTTGAAAACTAACAAAACTTGGCACACATATCACAATTCCTAAAACGTGTTATCTTATATATTTTTTCCCTTTGACGCGCCAAGGAGGCTCGGTAGAGCTCCCTAGAAAATTTCAATGAAGCAGCCCCTGCAGTACGTTTTGCCTAGAAGTATGATAATTGGTAGGCATATGTAACATCCCAAGATGTACAAAAGAAAAGCCTCTTGGAGCTATGTCCCAAACTCAACAGGAAGTCAGCAATTTTTAATTTAATGTTTTAATGCATTTTTTTTTTGGCCATTTCCAGAGGTGGTACTTTAACAAACTCCTCCTACAAACTTGATCCGATTGACTTCAAATTTTGTCTGTACCATCTTAAGACATTTGACATCAAAAGTTGTTGAGTTGTTGAGTTTTCGTCAAACCGTGTGACCGTGGCGTGATGTTAAAATTCCATGTTTTGCCACCAAAAAGGACGGGGTTTGTAACTCTAGCATACATGGTCCAATCTGCCCCAAACTTCACAACTTTTATGAGGCTCCAGCGCCATCTACTGGCAACAGGAAGTACGTTTTGTCAGACAATTATTTGATGATTTACATGACATTTACACGGTGGGGTCTACAATTGACCTATGGCTAAGTCCCGCCCTCAAACGCGATGAGCCAATCACAGTGCGTATAGCCATTTCCATACACTCGGACATTCTCTGCCTTGACGTTCATTGAAATGCATTACAGAAGGTCAGTTTTGTTCGATTTTGTGAGCTTTTTCAGAGATTTGAAGTTTAAAAATGGTCAAACGATGTGCATGGGGTACATGCAACTCCGACACAAGGTATCCTGAGAGGCTGGGCGACGGGGTGTATTTTTTATCCTTTCCTAAACCACATCTCAACCGTGAAAAGTGTCTCCTTTGGATAAAGTTGTGTGGTAACGTTAGACCACAACATCAACTCAACATGAATAAGATTAACAAGGATGTCTACATCTGTTCTAAGGGAAGTCAACATCATGTTTGAGGCAACATATTGTCACTTTGCTGGAAAGAAATATAAAGTTATCTTTAACATCTCTAGCTAACGTTAGCTAAAGTTACAGTAGGCAGGGTAGATTTTTTTTTTTTTTACTTGCTACTCTATCTCTGTAGCATGTGGTTGATGCCAGCTTTACTGTGTGCTCATTGAGTTTTCCAAAGTGTTAATGCAGTTGATTATGGAGAGTCTGAAAGTGTATTGGCTATATTTACTTGAATTGAATTAATTAACTGCATAGTTCAAACTACAGGATGCACTGATTTAATTGATTTAGGCTATTTTATGTGAAATATAAAAACACCCACAAGGCTGTTCCTCTGTGGTCCATTGCCACTGGCACAATAAGGTATTCATTTTAATCATAGTTAAACAGGTTGTAGATACTTTTTTCACAGTTCTATGTAGTTTTTAACTGTTGGAGGGTCACAGATCTGCACATAGAGAAAAAAAAATAGACCAGCCGCTTTAAAATAGTATTCAGCAACGTGGTGCTTGTAGGGGCGAGCGCAGCTCCCGTGGTCAGTGTAGCAGCTGCAGTTTTGTTGTGCTCTGCTGTTGCCAGATGTGTTGTGCTGCTTCCTTGTCCCATGTAATTCCAGCTGTGTGCTCTGTCAGCTATGTTGCTGTTGTTAGCTCTGTTAGCACTGTTAGCTGCTAGCCGTCAGCTCAGCCAACCTCCATCTTGTGAGCTGTGTGCAGGCAATCATGGTTCAGACTGTGAACCAGATATTCCCTAAATGTCATTATGCTGCATATGAATGTAAACATATTTCTCAATTCGCTCGTATTATTTCTTTGCATTGTATTTTTCAAAATACTGCGCAGATGTTTCCTTCATGTTCTTCTGTTTTGTCTCTTTGCATGTGATTTCTTAAATTAGTAGGGCCACCATAGAGTACCCTGTATAATACTGTAATACTAGACCCAGTAGATGTTACGTAAGAGCTCTGTCTCCATACAGGTGGAGTGTGGTGGCGTACTGCAGCAGCCTACTTTACAAGTGGATCCCTCCAAGTGGGCTTCAGCCGTCTGCCATCTGCCCAGACTGTATAACAAACAGGCTCATTCCATTTTAGTTAGAAAAAGTGCAGTTCATGGTTCAACGTGTACCAAACAGTTCCATAACTAAGCAGCAGGAGCAACTGCCTCACTGTTGATATGAAAACACATACACCTATAAACATGCATATGCTTACACAACAAACAGGTACTGCCTCTCTGTAATCCCTGTATTTCCTGAAGTTAATGTGGAACAGCACCATTTATCCATATGTGCTGTTTTTTTTACCCAGCCCTCTTTAAAAACCCAGTCTCACATTGATAGATGTGAGCACATGCTCTCACACGGAGGACCAGGAGTTGCATCACTCCTTCCCCTCAATCCACTGCATTCCCCTTCGCAGCATGTGGAGGGGGTGCACTGCTCCTTCATGGATCAGTGCAGCGTAAATCTGGGACAAAAAAAGGGAGGCACATGGCAGTGGGATGCTGTGTGCAATTACTGCTAATGATATGCCTTCATGCAAGCTGTGGCCGTAATTAACTTTGGAGGAAGCCTGGCCTGTCTGTGTGAGGGGATGCTCACAGGAACAGGCGCAGCACTGAGAGCCAAGGCTAAGAAAGCAAACCTGCCTTGACATTGTTCAGACGACATGTCTGCTATCCCAGATTAGACACTTTGGGTGGTCCCGTGTTAGGAGTAACATGATGCGGATGTTAATGGAATAGTCTTCCGGAACTTAGCTAAAACTTGGGTTGACTCAAGAAGGTGTGGTGAGGGAGACCGGTTGAATTGGAGGTCAGCAAGTTACTGTATAACTGGATTTTGGCAAGTATGGAAGCCCAATTCTGCCAAAAAAACGATTGATGTCTATAAAACTTAGTCATCATAAAAATGTATTAAATACTCATGGTTGGACAACATCTCTACATACTTGGTCAAATTTCTAAGATAATAATGCTGCATCCATGTGCTCCTAAATGATCCCATTTCCCATTTATCTGACTTTGTTGTGTTTATGAGCTTTAGGTTGTAACGTGGAAACAACATGGACGCTGCAAAGACGATGTGTTGTATTTTATAACTCAGAGCATTTAAACAACACCCTAATAACAGTTTTGAGCGTTATATTACAAAGAGATTTTTGTCTCAGACTTGTTGCTGCACCAATACACCCCCTAAAACTACTTAAATATTGCTTTACCTGACTCATGCTAATGTTTTATCATGTCTGACTAAAGAATTAGTGAGTCAAATTATTTAGTTAGTGTGACAATATCTTTATGAGCTTGACTAACTTCCACTAACATATTTGGGGGGTTTTTTTTGGTGGAAATGGGCTTCCATAGACAAGAGACTACAAACAATGATTATGCACAATATATTCTTCACATGGACTCATTAAACATGGAAAAACTCGTATTACACACAAACACGTCCTTATGAGGATGTGGTTTCCACTTCATTTACCACAGCGGATGCCTTTGGTCTTAGTGTGTGAAAATGTGCACCTCGAAGCTTTACAGTCACGAGGAAAATGAAAACCATCCAGCTTGACGTGTTTTTGTTGATGTGGCGTGCTCCACCTGTCTCCGGAGTTGCTAGGCAAATGGCACGGTGGCTTCAAAAACAGGCCTTGGCGTGTGTCCAGAGCTGAGCATGGGAGAGCTGTCTCCTCCTTTGTCCTTGATGCCACAGAGTCATTTCTCACTCCTGTCATCTGTATTGACAGCCTAAGTTTGCTGGCCGGGCTTTTTTTTTTAAATTGGGTCGTTTTATTGATCCGAGTTAATCATTTGGGGTTTAATCACTTCAGCTTCTCATTTACATCTAGTGGCAGCTAGCATCCCCCTCTATCTTTGCCTTTACAATGTAATAAGGATGATAAACTGTTTATGAATGGGTCATTATCTTGTATTCATTTATTTATTTTAACTTGAAGGTGAAGAGAAGTATTGGACCTTGTGCTGTCTGTGCCGGCCAACAAAGCGATCCTTCTGATTACAAACATTTCAGCATTAAGATGCTCCTTGACAATAGCCACATTATGCAATTTTTGAATTTCTTTTCTCTAATGGTTGCCAAATATGCAGCCTTTCCCAAACTTGCCCCACGCAATTGCGGGAAGAGACTAGATACATTTCTCAAGGATCTGGGTGCAGTTCCTCTTGAGAATTTACACGACAGCCTGTAGGTCAAGCCATGTGACCTGGGTAATCAACAATTTGGGCTGCGACAGGAAGCAGCCGTCACTTATGATGGACTTTAAACCTTTAAACAGTGTGTTTGTGTGTCATGCCTCTCTCCTGGCCTGTGCAGCCACACAGCGATTCCTCAAATATTAACACAAGTGGACAGATTGAGTAAACATTCTTTGTCAAGGCCATCTTTATTTCAGGTTGCTCCAGTTCGTGGTCGGTCGTGGCCGTGAGCATGCATGAGTTCCGCACTGAATCCTCCAGGATGTGGCTGTGGTTCTGCCCGGCAGTGAGCAGCAGCCCCAGGCCTCCCCGAGCAGCTGTCAGCAGGCTCTAGAGACTGAAAGAAAGCGAGTCGCCCTGCCCCCAACTTTACCAGCCTGCCTGCTCTCACTGCAGGGACTAAAGGGGGATGGGCACTCATGCAGAGACACATAACGTGGAGAAATCATGTGCAATTCCTCAGCATCTCCCCATGAAATTAGTTTTAAAGATGTGGACTTGTGTGAATCATCATCTTGACTTATTGTCTTTTACCAAATGGTTTTAACAGTAGATGGTCTATTAAAGTCTTTGTCTCAGTCCTATGTGTCTTCCCATCTGGCCTTCTCTTTCTCAACCTCCTGTTTACCACCTCCTCCATTGTCCTCTGGCTGTACTGGTGTTCTGTACCGAAGCCACTGCCAGGCGAAACATCCTCAAGGGTTTGAAGTCACCACGTGTGCCAGTGTCACCATAGGAAGTATGACAGTCTGTGCGTGAAAAACAAAACGACAGGATAATGTAGACCTGGCTGACTAATGATTGCATAACAGCCCATTGTGACAGCTGCATCTATCAAGAAGGCTTATTTATTTTGTAGAGGAAATGCAGCATGAAAAAGCAGAAGTTAAAAGGTCATGTTGGATTTAAAGATAGAGATAGCCACATCTTAAATGTTAAAATGTTGAGTGATGTTCCACCTCAGATGGAAACAAGCAGAAATAAGAATGTAAATGACTGTTGAAGCTTTCGCTAAAATCTTATTGTCATGTAAAGTCTTTCTGTTTGCCATTCTAAATTTGTCCTTGGTAAATCTGTCTGGGTATGATTTGTTTCTTTAAGGCCACTTTACATAATTCCTGCTTTGTTAGATAGAAACCATTGTGACAAGTTGAAGAGGTGGGAAAAGATGAGAGGTGAGATGCAGTGGTGATAATGATTCATATTCAAAGTGAAGACACAGTGACACCTACATCTTACAGTGCATATATTTAGTGGATATGAGGTATGGATAATATACTTACTGGGGACTGGGACAAATACTGTATGTAAGTACAGTTAAAGAAGCCAATAGTAGGCATATTACTGAATATTTACAGCATACAGTAATATTGTTACTGTAACACAGACTAAATAAAGGGGTAAAATTTACAAGAAATGCTTTGGGAAATTATACTGTAAAAGTTTATAGGCTACTGAGTGCTTGTAATAGATAATGTACATTATTGTTGCTGGAGATCAAAAATCTAAATTAAGCCTGGGAAGCAGGGTGTACAGGCACAGCTGCAGCTATAAAAAACTTATGTTTAGGTTTTTAAAATGTTTTTAAATGATGATAAAATCATAGGATGCAGTATTGCCGTTTTGAGGTCCAGTATAAGGTTTGTCTTTCAGAGAAGAACCTGGCGCTATTCAGTTACTCCACATAAGTAAGAGTAGGCGCTTAATACCACACTGTAAGACTACTCCATTATAAGTGGGGACAGTTCACCCCAAAACAAACAAACATATTTTTCCTCTTACCTGTAGTGCAAAAGAAAAACAACTGAAAATCTCAACAGCAATGTCTCTTTCCAGAAATCATGACATAGTTACTCAAGATAATCCACAGACCTTGTTGTGTGCAGTTTAATGTAGGAACTATTTTTTTCCTACCACACTACACCCACCAACTGTATCACTGCTCAGAAGGAAGTGTGCATCTACTCATCTATGAGAGGCTTGTGTTTGTGATGGCACGAGAAGTAAACATTATTGGTGTCCTCCTTGGCTGAGCTGTAACATCAACTAGCTCAGTGGTGCTAAGTGAGCTGGCAGTAGATTCACGCTTCCTTCTGCACAGTCAGTAAGTTAATATGCACAGTTACGTTGAGCAGCAGCTGCAGTGGCGTAAAAAAGTTACTACGGGCCCCAGTGCATATTATTAGGACGGGCCCTAGTGCAAGCTATCGTGTATGTATTGTCTTGACACAAATAGGGACTTGACATTGGACAACATCAACATACATATTATCCAGCAATCATCATTGCTTGTCTGGTGAAAATATCAAAGAAAATTAATCATTAAATTGAATCTCATAGTTTAATTATAGATTTTATAGCTTAGGTAGAAAAAGCATATCATTTTGTTTTAGATAACTACTGACTATATAAAAAGATAAAAAAAACACATTGTGGAGCATGTACCAAGTGCCCCGGCCAGTTTGCGTCCAATTGACTGTATACTGTACATGCAGGAGTACTTTGACTCCCAATCACATTTTCTGGGTGTGTTAGTCTGACTTTAAGAAATTCAATTTAGTATGATTTCAGCAGTGATGCCATGTAAATATACTGAGGACACCATTATTGTTTACATCTCACAGTGTCACGAGCACAAGCCTCTTGTCCATGAGTAGATGCACGCTTCCTTCTGCGCAGTGATATGGTTGATGGCTCCTAAATTAAACTGCTCACAACAAGGTCTGTTGATTATCTGAGTAACTGGCTCATGATTTCTGGAAAGAGACATTACTGTTGAGTTTTTCTTTTTTCTTTTTTTTTTTGGCACTTCATAGTTCTGTTGTGTCCAAGAGAAGGCAGACATCTCTACAGCAGATATTTCCTCACACTTGGCACCTCACACCATGACAAACTAGATTCATAGATAGCACTACAGGTAAGAGGAAAAGTACCTCAAGTATGTACAAGTAGAGTACTTGATGTACATTCATTCCACCACTGCGTACAGTGTAACTTCTTTTCATGACATAGTTAGAAAAAACACTTATAGTCATAGCCTGTCTGTACCCTGTAATTATTGAATATGTACAGGGTAATTAAAACATGCTCACAGTCTAATTTATTGCTGAGGCCCCTCCTAGGATTCACACTGTAAAAACTGTGGGCCTTACCAAAGATACTGCATATACATAAAATACAGAGCCACCAGACTGCCTGTTTCATTATCCTAACTATGTATTAAATATTGCTAGTGTTCTGCCAGTGTGACCATTTCTTGCCATTTGCCCTCTCACAAATCAACACGCAAGCATGGTTATGCCATCAAATAGAACACACATTTGAACATTACATCAGTGTGTTCTTAAAACAGGAAATTCAAGGAAACGTTGCATTTACCACACCTCTGTGTTTGCTCAGCTCCCACATCGCCAAGAGCCAGAACCGTCACACAGAGAGAGAGTAATAAAGAGAGTCATATCACTGGTGAATAACTTTTTTACTCAACACTGTTTCACATTTCACGCAGTAACAGTTGGGTGGGTCAGTTTGTGGCTTATTGCGAAAACAGTGCTATATGAGCCTGAACAAACGAGCTGTTAAGTTCCTCATAAAACATGAACAGTTTAGTATTTTAGCCACACTGGAAGCATAGCATAACGCGAGTTGGTCAGCCAGTCGGTCCACTGCTTTGGTCCAGAATTATATAACCAACAACACTATGAACTGCTATGAAATGTTGTACAGACATTAATGGTCCTGTCATGGACTGTCATAAAGTTTAGCTCATTAATGTCTCCAGTGCATAAACAGTATTACCTTAGTCCCTGACTTTATCTCTGACACTATCAGCTCATAGTTTTGCCCAGTAGCTTTGGTTTATAATCAAATACCTGCCAAACTAATTCCCATAAGTCTCAGATGTAGTTGTTATGCTATTAAGCATGCTAAAATGCTAAACTAGAATGGTAGCTAAATATGGTAATCATTATACCTGCTAAACATCAGTATGTTAGCGCTGTCATTGCAAGTGTGTTAGCCTGCTGACATTAGCATTAGCTCAAAGCAGCACTGTGCCTAAAGGCCCTGGCACAACAAGCTGACGGTCTGCCACCCTAGATTTTGTGGTGTGTCCCGTGCCATTGGTGCTAGTCAGCCCTTGCCAGCTGTTTTTTTGGCTGATTCAGTATGTTGAATCAGACCCAGCAGAGTCCAGCGGTGAATAGACTCACAAGTCAGTCTTTAGACGCTTTGCTTAACTAAAGACTGATGACTTTCTCCCTGATTTTGTGTTTAGATGGGCGGATACAATTTCAGAGTTTAAAAAAACTCCCTACGTTGCAGAACCAATAGTAAATCCGCAGGGCGGTCCTTCGGTGGCTCG
>NC_065524.1:8242730-8262857 GCF_006386435.1 Epinephelus moara
CAAAAATGCAAGAGGCGTTGCTTTGTTGCCGGCCGTTTTCGCCGGTGTGTTAAACACACTTTAGAAAGGAGTGTCCCCAGACTATCAGAAGGTGGAGACCTCTGATTGTCTGGTGGCGAGACTAGGCTGTGAAAGATATCACAGCAGTTCAGAGCAATGCACAAGAAGAGAAACAGAAGTGAGGAAAGTAAACAAATGATTTAAGTCAAGAGGATGAGATAGAAACAAACTTGTTATATAAGGTAGGAATATTTTTATAGCCATTGAGCTCTGTAGTAGAAACAGTAATTGTCTGTGTTATTAGGCCCGTTTCCACTTTAGAAGTTCCTGGTACTATTTGGGGGGCAGGAACTTTACAAGAGCGTCCTCTCGCTCGCCCCTCTCAACCGCCGTGTCTCCACTGTGCGGCGGAGTAGGAGGAAGGTTCCTGTAAAGTTACCGGGCTCTGGATGTGACGTAATCGTTGCGCGACCATTTTAACCGGGGCGACGCGGCAAAGAAACAAAGAAGAACAACAACAAAGAAGAAGAAGCAGAAGTACGAAGCAGAAGTAAGAAGAAGAAAGCAGACATAAGAAAGACGATAATCAACATGGAAGGAGCTGAGGTGGTTGCTGGGTTTCTGGCGTGTCTCTTTCTTAACATGGCGGTGGAAGCTATTTTGTCACTTTCTGTTGACGTCACAGCCCGCCTTGAGTATATCCAATCAGCACCAAGTAAACCCCAAGGCCCAGCCAGGAGTTTTTCGGGGCCGTTCTGAGTACCTACTCCGAGGCAGGGACTTGTTTAGCCCCTGTAAAAGTTCCGGAACTCTGTCCTTCGGGGGTGGTTCCTGCGGTGGAGACACGCACCAACGGCCCCGGCCCCGTAAAATTACCCCGAAGTTCCTGCGGTGGAAACGGGCCTATTGTTCTCTTGCGCACAGTGAATACCCTTTTTTCTTTTAACATCGGGTTGTGTTGTTAATATGCTAACTGGCTAACGAGCATATTGAATCTGTTTTGACAGTTTTCCCGTTTCCCTTTTGGAACAACGAATGTGGGCTATCACAGCCTGCTAGCATGAAGAATAATTTCTTCCCACACAGACACAGAACATAAATGCAGGTTGGCCTGTGGCGTAGTCTTTGCGCTGTGTTCAGGTGCAAATTTAGCTCTGTTTCCACCAAGCAGTCCAGTTAAGTTAAATTCTGTTTGCTACACATAAGAATGGTTCATTTTCTGTTCCTGTTTTGAAAAATTGTGGATGGTACTAATAGAACTTTCACCATTTTTCATCACCCCTCTGTTGGGGTAGCTAGCCCCACTAATCCGGTACTAAAAGGTGGAGCTAGAAACACTGCAGATCGATGATTTGTCAATATAGAACTGTCTCTCCCTCTCAGAGCTGAGTTGTGGCTGATTTTGAAGCTTATAAACTACAACTAATAAATTAAAGGATGTTTTGCTGCCTCTAGCAACAGCTGTAGAACGAGAAGTTCTTGAAGTGAATCAGTCAACACACCCTAAATGTCAATATGACAACTCTGATCTTCCCATTTGTTTTATTGTCTCTCCTGGATAAGTTTAAGTTTATTTACTTCATTAATCCCCCTGAGGAGAAATTCAATGTTTTCACTCTTGCTTGTCAATTACACACAGGTCCGAAAGACACACACATGCACAAACAGGACCTATACATGCACAAAGTGGAGAGATGTCAGAGTGAGGATGACATACGCTTTAGTGATGATTGGATCTTTAAGCTTTTAAAAAATCATTTAAGAGTGAGAGACATGTTAGAGTACAACCTACTGTCTAGGTACAGGCTCTAAAGGTATTATACCAAAAGTTTTTGGTAAAAATGGGGCTCTTTTGACCGAGACACAGGTGACATGAGGGACCGCAGCAGTCGGCCTTCATCACCACTACTTTGACGTCGGTTTGGTGTGTCTGGGCCTCAAGAGCCACTAGTATGGCTGTAGACTCTTATTGGGAATCCACTTTAAAAGAGAGACATAAGGGCTATTGAGGCATTCAGAAAATTGAATGCACACTGACTCATTCGGCCTCCACTGTCCTCAGAACCAGTGGCCAGACCAACTCTCTTCACCAGGCTGACTGACAACAGAAATCTACTGAACAAAAATAGCTTTCATGTAGGCTCCATGGGAAGAAATCAGCATATTTATTCATTTATTGATTTATTTTTATTTACCTGCTTACCTGGGATGGGAGAATCGACCTATACTGCAGTGAACGGGCATGCTGGAAACCTTGATCAGTCATTACAGACACATATAACCAGCTGAAGATTTGTGTGATTTAAACACCTGTCTGTTGAGGTTATGCTTCACTAAGCGCACCAGAAGAAAAAAAAATTAACTTGGAACATAATGCGGGGGGCCTGGTGTGACTCATGTGGACTGATACATTTGCTAAAACTGAGGTGTCTGTTCCATGAGACATTCACTTTCACTTTTGGTGTGGACTGGCCTTTAGTATTCTTCGTCAGTACTTTCAGTACTTTCTTTTAAATATCGTGAGCTGTCAATCACAGAATTATGAGCAAAATTCCTCTTTTAAACTCTTCCATTTGTGGTGTTTTGGACTGAGCTAACCCCTAACCCACCCACTGTGGGCAGCACTTGTAAATACATTTTAACCCAGGTCTACATTTGATTATTTATTCACATTTTTACAGAGTGACATTTAATTTTCCCCCAAACCTTCTTGGAAGTGTGTGTCTGCCAATCAAATGATCCTCTGGGGAGTTATATCAGCCTTGTTACAGGTTGACACATATTAACCAGTAATGCGTGGGAAGGTGCTGTGTACATTGGGGGGGATGACTCTTGGCACACACTCTGATCAGGGTGTGTTAATAACTTAATATGTAACCTTTCACACCATCTGTCATCTCCCATCCCTCGTCTTGCTGGTGTTCTATCTCTCCAATCACACACACACACACACACACACACACACACACACACACACACACACACTCCTTACATGTGATGGTATTTACTGCATTGCTTATCTGCTGCGATCTCTTTCTGTTTGGCTCTTCAAAGTTATCCTCCAGTCCGTGTGTGCCCTCAGGCTGCTCTTGTCCTTCTTTATCTATCTATTATTTCAAACTACAGCATGTTGCCAACATCAAAAGCACTGGGCCCAATGGAAAAGGACATTCCAAGATCATCGACTCACTCACAGTGAGAGAAACACACACACACACACACGCACACACACACACACACACATACACACACACACACACACACACACACAGAGATTGTGTTCTCCTCTGTGCACTGTACACTCAGATTAGAGATTGGAATCTGCTTTACGGATCTTAAATCGGTGCTGCCTCTGTCTGCGACTGTGCAACGTGATAATGTGATACGTGACAATGGAGATGATGTCTATAAAAAATGGATTAGGTCATTTACGTGAGTGTGTGTTCAGACTGGAGGCTGGAATGTGTTCATCTGTGACTCTGCGATGTGATAATGTGATCTGTAACGAGTACATGCGCAAAGCAGCAGTGTGTGTATGTCGTGTACACGCGTGCTTTTGTAGATTTTCACACACTTGCGTTGACTCCCTTGCCCCATGTGTGTGTGTGTGTCTGTGCGGCCCGGCCCTGCAACTATGCTGATCCCATCTGTGAACCCTGGCTCCTCGCAGCTTGATCCCAGCACCTCCTCCATTGTCTCACTAATCCAGGACTATTAACATTGCAGCACCACAACAGGCGCTTACTGGAGCCTCGGATGGCTCCCAAAACTCTCTCCTCTGAGCAGACTGCAATCTAATTAACTCGGAAAAGAGTGGGGGGGTTGTGGGGGTAAAGGGGTCTAATGCGTGCATGTGTGTGTGTGTGGTTAACAGGATCCAGTGGATTAGCGCCTTTTGATAATGGTGTGAGTCTACAGGTGCCGAAATGGAAATAGCCTCAACCAAGAGCACCATATTACATTAACACTGTAGATCAGAATGTCTATGTACTGTTTTTGCTCACATTCAACATCAAATACAGTCACACACAAGAGATATATGTAAATGACCTGATGTTGACGCCAACAAGAAATGTATTTTGTGTGTCACAAAATAAGGAGACAACTTGTTGGTTTAAAACTTGAAAATGGGATTTATTTCTAGCCTGTTTCAGAAATTCCACCGCCAGCCTGTGGTGATCCTGTTTGTTTTGTTTAACGCTGATGTATGAAAAATGCCTCTCTGCCTCGAGTTCACTCCATGACCTTTGCAGTGCAGAACTCAAACATGAAAAATAAAATGTACACATCCAACAAAAATGAGAGTGACTGATAAAATAATCCAAGTCTCTTGAATCAAATTTTGCTTATGTTGATTTTGACCCTACTTCAGCTAAAATACCCCAGTTAATGTGTCTAGTCAGAGCGGAATTTTTAGGATACATGAAAGCACACACAGTATAAACAGAAAAAAACTTTTTTGTGGTGTTTCAATATGTCAAAGCTGCAGTAAAATGTAAATTTGGAGTTCTTCTCAGGAGACCACTGTCACATTTTAGGTTCCCAGAACAGGTTGGTTAACCCAGTTGTAGTGAAACAATGGGAAGAACACTAAATACATTTCTTCCCAGGATTTAAAGGCTCAAGACAAAACCAAAGTGTGACTAAAACAGAAAGGAAACTCACAATGGCCTCTTTTTATTGTTAGTTCAGTCATACCAGAAAGCCAAATTTATTTGTGTATCTTTGGGAAATACTGACTACTTAAGCTGTTAACTTGACAGTAAAGGATAGGTTCCCATCTTTAAACAAAACCCACATGCCCACTGACACAGCTTTTGCCAGTTGCAATTGTTATTCTCTATACTAGCCATGAAGAGGTCTCTTCCTAGCAAAATATAAGTGATGGGGACACAATTCACAGTTCTGTGCAAAAATACGTGGCAAAGTCAGCAGTAGAATCTAACTAAGTGCTTTTATCCATGTTCTGTACCTAAGTACAATTTCGAGATATGTGTACTATTTGAGTATTTACATACATCTAATTTACTACCTTTCTGAGATAAATATTGTACTTCTACACTCAGCCACATTTATTTGACAGCTCTAATTCATTAGCCAGTAAGATTTCTAAAAAACATACAATCATCTTGTGAAAAAAAAAAAAATACCACAGTATATAATATTTTATTATCTTATTATCTTAAAGCCTCAGTGTGTAAAAATGGTGAGTAACAGTGACATCGGCGGTCAAATTCTAGATTGCAGGGCTCACTCGTGCTCACTCACTCACCCCTTAGACTTAAGTGACGCTGACCTTATAGGACAAAAAGCCTTGTGCAGACAGCAGAGTTTTTCAAGTTTTTCAGGAGTATCTAGCAACGAGGTGAATATTTATTTAGGAATCTAAACCATGTTACGATATGTTATAGCTTACCAGTGAGATATAGGTTATCTGTTAGATATATGTTAGGAGTGTTTTATTTCTAATTGTTTCGGTAACACGAGCATTAGCACAGTAATGCTAAAATAACACTAACGCTTTATGTGATAGTCACTTCCAAAAATGTGTCCAGACAGTCTGAGTTTCACATAGAGGTCCTCTTAGTAAAGGATCTTAATACTTCTTCCAACGTTGTCAATAGATGAGGCACAGCTAGCATGAAGCTTTCGCTGTCTAATTTAGCCAAATCCAGCTGGTATCCCTCACTACAGTATTTCTGGTATAAAATTCCTCCTTTGTGGTACTATCCCTGCCAACAGCTCAGCAAATAAACAGTGCCTAGAAAAACACTGAGAGATAATTATACACTAAATCTATGGATGATAACCACCTAACTTGGTGAAGTGGGACCTCTTGATGGCCAATGAGGACAGTAGGAATTATTACAACAACAACCAAAAAAGGCTTCAATATACATCTGGGCATGTGAGGGATTTATAACATGAACTTGAAAAAATGGGAACCTAACCTTTAATTCAAGGGAACATAGTTGTACAGCAGTTTTCTCACAGTCACAACCCATGACGTATCACTTTATAGAGCAGATTATTCTGTAGAGCAGAGCAGGGTCATCTAAAAATGGATTTGTAGCTTCCCTCATTTTTGACTGTGAAGGGTCGTGGTTTCCTCAAAGGTCAGCGCTGCCAAAGCAGTTTCCAGCTGGTCACACAATGGGCATGTCAAAGTGCAAACAAGTGCTGGGCAAATGTATTTCCACTCTGTAAGTGATCCACGGATCAGTTCCTTTAAAATGAGCTGATTTCTGTCTCAAAGTTTGCTGTTATAAATGCTGGTGTGACCAAGCATCCAATGTTCTCGTAAGCATCTCAGTCAGTTTATATTGGTATTGATATGAACGCCTTTCCCTGGAGGCCTGTGGTATGACTGCAGCCTCAGTGCAGACACAAATAGTTCATGTAGATAAAAATCACATCATAAGACATTGTACAAGCACCAGAGAATTTACCTCCAGTGCTTAGGGGACTGTGCAAACCGTCTTAGCTCAGCTCTGTGGAAGAAAAGAAAACAGATCTGTACTCAGGTTGTGGTTAAGCCGAGGAGCTTACTTGCTTACTGTAAGTCAGAGCAGCTGAGTTTGCATAGCTTCCACCTCCTGAGGCCTGGGAACTGTTGATTCTTCAATATTTCTGTGTGTATGTGCACATGTGGATGTCTGCATTTGCCCCTACGCGAGCTTACAACCGTGCACGTAAAGTAAATGTGTGCGTCCTGAGATGTGAAAGCGAGCAAGCTTGCTTCATACACTCCCTGCCCTCCCTCATATTTGACATTCTTTGGCCTTGTAAGGCAGATCAGCATCAGCTGGTGCTCCAGAAGAGAATAATAACCACAGCTTGCTAAGTCCTCTGCACGCCGCCGCCCTCTCCACAGTGGGTAAAAGAAGCCGCTCAACTCATAACTCAACTCTCACTTCGTATTCAGTCCCACAGCTGGAAATGCACGCTGACATCTGCACCAAGGACCACGTTAAATCCTTTAAAATGTTCCACACACTCTCATTAAGGTAACATCTGACACAGGTGAAATGATAAATATGCTGAACAAATTACAAGTTCTGGCGCTCTGGTTCTCCTCTTTCTCTCTACATCATGTGTCCTGATGAGTCATTGTTTCAGGCCTTGATTGTGTGCTGTGTTTCCGGAGAGAGGAAATGCCAATGTGTGCGTTCATAGCCATAGCTGCACAGTCATTATCTCTGTCTCTCCATGTGAAACACGCAGGCATTTTAAAGAGAGTTCAGTATCCCTGCCTCATCAAGGGCTCTCTCACTTGTGTGAAACATCAACATGAATCCAGGCAAAGGAAAGGCCATGTGTACTTTTGTGATAACAAGCAATCATTTTTGTCTTTAATTGCTGCTTTGTGCCTCAGGGCGCCAGATCAAGTTCATTTGGGGTTTCACTTCCCTCCGGTGCATTCTAGGAATGTTTACAGTCACTTTGGATGAAGGTCAGATATAATATTACAGTGATGAATAAAAAACTAGGCGAGGGGATTTTGTAGAGTGAAATACACTGTTGATGAATACTTTTGAGCATTTAATCACTTTTACAGTTCTTTTATCCACAGGTATTTATTTTTTTTAGGTATTACGGCCTCTAAACACATGTAAGAGCTTAGATAGATCCTAAGGTGAGTGATATGTGCTTGTTAATGCTAATTTCATGACTGAAACTGAAACAGCCAAAACCTGCACAGTATCTTTAAATATGGCCCTTTTCTTTCTAAAACTGGAATGATTGCCTGCTCCTTTATGTGCTGAAATTTCCATTGCAAAACTGAAACTGCAACATGTACAGCAGGTTTACATTTTCCTAAAACCATTTTAATAAATATTACACATAGGGCCAACGGTATGTTGTCTTTAATCCTGTGAAATGTCACATTAGCATCAAGTCACATTAATGGCTTTAAGTCAGTGTAACTATCAAAGGGCAGTATACCTTCCTCATAAATATGCAGGCCTTTGGGATTATGTCTTGGCATTAAAATACAACAGCTCCAATTATGTATGTTGTGTGTATAAACCTACATAATGCCAATTAACATCAAAAGCCAACCTTAACTCTGAATCTTCATTAAATCCCAGTATACACTAAATTCTGTGACCTGATTAAAAGATTAAGTGTCTCGTTTTTGGTAGCACCAATCAAAATAATACATGTGACAGTATGATATAAACATTTGCAGTGTTAGTATTGTGACAGTTTCTGTTGAGACAAAATTTTACAGGCCTCAGTATTTGGTGTAACATTAGCTTATAGAGAGCTAACACACTTTTGAAGCTAGCACCTCTGTTCTGCTAGCTTTGGGCTGACGTTTCTGTGATGCAAAATTAATTTAACCTTGCAACTCTGTGTGTGTTATCATGGCGAAATGTGGTCTTGGTGACACCTACAGTATAGAGTGCTCCGGGAGTGAGTCCAAAAAGTTTGCATTTTAGCACTCCAGGTTCACTCAGCTTAAAGTCAGTGGGTTCTTTGTAATGTTTTTTGTTGTTGTTGTTGTTGTTGTGTTCCTGAAATAAGGTCAATAGTTAACACAAGCTTAAGAGACTTTCAGGTTTTTGTTCTAAGACAAAAAAATATGTCAGTAAATACCCCACTCATGAATACTGAAGCTTTTATGTGTCTTTAAAAAAGGTGGTTGCAAACAAGTGGCTAAATGAGACCACAGAATGTCATCAAGCTGAACATGGCTTTACAGCCTCGCTGTGGTAAGGATGTTTAGTCACGCAACCGTTGTGTATTTTGTTTATAGCCTAATGTTAGCTTTTTACCTCTGGCGATGGCAATGATGCTTCAAAAATCATGAAAGTGGTGTTCATTTATGAAGATTGTTTTGCTGAACAAAATGTGGAAGTATCATAAATGTATGTTTACCACAGAGCTTACTGTATTGCAATTATCCAAAACCCAAATGGAAAAATCCTTTAGGGCTTTTTGACAAGGGAAACAGGGTGATTCTAACTTCCTGATCGGCCTACAGAAAAACATCGTCCTTGGAGCACTCTATTGTAATGGGAGCTACCACAGAAGCCAGTACTCTGGCAGGTGTCTGTCTGTCTGTAGATAGATTTTTGTCAATGCAATAACTTTGCAACTATGCAGTCATGAAACTTAAGAGATGTGTAGATGAGATGAAAATGAAGACTGGGTTCGAAAATGGGTGTGGTCCAAGCAAAGGGGCCAGTGGTGGGGGGTCGGAAGTAAGGAAGGGGGCATTCTCCGCCCACCTTTCACCCTTGGATCACAAAAAAGGTGTGTAGTTGAGATAACAATAAAGGTAGAGTTCAAAGATGGGTGTGGTCTGAGCAAGTAAGTGCTTGAAGTAGGGAGGTAGGAAGTAGGGAAGAGGCCATTGTCCCTCCACTTTGTGCCACTTGCCCACATTCACTTTAAGTTGCGGATTGCTGCAGGCTGGAGTGATCATCAGAGAATGGTCTCTAGTTTTGTAGCATTCAACAGCACCAGTGGGGGTTTTGATAGTGCCTAGAAGGCTGTAGTTGAATGCTAATAAAGTTAATGTAGGTTGATCTTGGTTGGCTAATATCCAGTAAAGAAGTAGATGCACATTCAACTTTAAATATTGACAGAAATAAACACTATCATGTTTCAGCTTTCAGGAAAAAAAACAACTCAATGATACATTAATGGAGGTAAGTGGATGAGAAGCTAGCCTGAATGTACTGTACATAAAGAGGGTCCTTTTACACCGTCTCCTTTTATCATGGTTAAAGGAGGACGGTGAAAACCAGCAGAGAGGCAACACATTTCTCACCCACAATTCCCCAGGGCCATGGTGGTATCTAACTGCCACCTCGCTCTCTGACAGGTTTTCCACTCATCTCATCGACAGCTCCCAGCTCCAGCTCGGAGATGAGTGACTCACAAACACACACACACATACACCGCAGAGTTATCGGCAGGGAAGAAATCAATGGCTCTCTGACAGAAAAGAGCGTTGCACTGCATCTCTGCTGAAGCCATCCACTAAGACCTTTCAACTGTTATGCTTCACGTGTTTAAATGAATCAGCCCAGATGAATGTGGCTGTGTTTCACCCTTAATCAGAGCAGCAGTTAATTACCCCCTCATTAAATCTGGCACAATCTGTGTTTAATTTGATATCAGATCCGAAATAATTATCGTCCATGTTTTCCCTCCACAGCTGAGGTGAAATAGAATATCTTAATGTAATGCCCCCTGGTGCATGGGCTGCTGCTCCCACAGTACACAAAGAATGTGTAACTGAGCACACATACATAAACACACACACACCATATGCATCAGAGATTATGAGCTTGGTTCAGGGTCTGAATCACAATGGTGTAACCTTTTGGACAGAATGAGTGCCAGACTACCTTGATGCCAGCTCGGTGAGTCATGCAGAGTGGAATTATATGAGACAAAGCCAGGGTGAACCAAGGTGGGCAAAAAGAGAGAAACAACATTCAGTGAACCTGCACTTACAAACTCAAATGTATGATCTCTACCTAGCCTTTTGTCTGTTAATGTTTTCACTTGGATCTGCTTATAAACTAACTGACATAAAGTCTCTTCATCTAGTAGTGTGTGTGTCTTTGCATATATGTGTTCTCTTAAGTTTCCTCCTAACACCTTGTTTCCACATTGCTCTGTGTGCATGTGCCAGTCAACCAAAAGTCCATGCATTCCTACTAGAACCTGTGTGATCTCCGATGTGTTTGTGAAACTTCTTCTACCTTTTTTTTTGTCTTTTCACAAAATATTTCACAAAACTGGCTTTTATTGATTCCTCATCTGCTTTTAATTGTATTCAGCCACATGTTTCAGCTTAGAGACTTTTAGCTAATTTTAATTTGGACTTTAACATTGTGTGTTGGCTCGTTTACTTTTTAACAAACAAGTCTCAGGTGGACACAGTCCAGTACCCATTTTTCTTCTACTGGATCCCCTCAGGGAGGTGTTCTTTCTCCTCTTTTATTTTGTGTATACACAAATGAATGTCAGAGTAATCACGCATCAGGATTTGTCCTTAAGTACAAGGACGACTCTATTATTGCATGCTTTCTTCATGGGCCAGAATGTGATCATGGCCCAGCACTTGATGATTTTGTTCATTGTTGTGACCAGTCTTTCCTCCACATTAATGTGTCTAAGACCATTAAGATGTTCATTGATTTTCACAGGAGGCTCTGCCTTCCTGCTCCTTGTGTGAACAAGGGGGAGCAGGTGGCAGCAGTGCAGCAATATAAGTATTTGGGCGCTGTTTTAGATGACAATTTGAATTTTAATGTGAACACTGACAGCATCTGGAAGAAGCTGAGGAGTTTCGATGTAAATAGGACAGTCATGAAACTGTTCTATCCTGCTTTTATTGAGTCTGTTCTTTCTTTTAACATTGTCTGTTGGTTTGGTAATCCTCGCCTTAAAAACAAAAACAAGTTGGAAAAAGTGGTCAAGTTGTGCTGTAAGATCACTGGTGTTACTTTAAATAACCTACAGTATCTGTATGAAGAGAGGGTCACCTCTAAAGCTCGGTCTACTGTCTCAGACTCTCAACATCCCCTCCATTTTGAGTTTCAGATGCTTCCATCAGGGTGGAGGTTTTGCCTCCCCATATGTAGCACTACGCGTTGTCAGATCATCCTTTGTTTCGTCTGCTATCGCTTATCTTAACCAGCAGGGACCACTAATCGTCCATGATTCACCCCCAACAGTGTGTGATACTGGATTCCGTGTGTTATGTATGTACTATCTGTTTGGTTTTACTAATGACTACTGTCTGTATCCCAAATTGGGGACATGGAAGTTTTACCTTATTTTACCTTACACCAACATGTTCTCATCCCAAGAGTCGTCAAATATCACCACTTGATCATTAGACTTTCAGGTCTACATATGACACGTCTGTTGTTGGCGCTCCAGGACACTGTGTCACTTCATGCTTGTTACATGCATTGTGTCTTTTTGAAATACGCTTCTGCGTTTCTGCTCTTTAGATGCTTGCAGCCTGTTTTTGAAATAAAGTTACTGCAGTAAAAAACCTCACATTTATTTCCTTGTGAAACAAAAGCACATGGTTAGGTTTAAAAAAAAAAAAACATCATGGCTTGGCAAAAACATTCACACTGAAAGCGAACAGCAGCCTCCCAGTTAAACATTCAGGGTTTGTTTGACCCATCCACCTCCCTTCCTGCCCGTCCTATAGGGATTTTGTAGATATTTTGTGTTATTGGCAGTGTTCCAAACTGATGCCATACGACGGCATTATGAGCTGACACACCTTTCTCTGAGGTATGATATGCCACTCTATAACACTGCCAGTGTTGGCATCTGATGCCGAAACCACTGACAGAGCAGCGGTATTTGACAAGTTGGGAAAGAGAATGGGCTGGGACACACCTGACAGGCACACCTTGTCTCTACACTCCTCCATGCACATTTTCCACAAGATTGGACAGAAACAATAAAAACACTTATAATTGACCTTTCTGTCAATTCTGTATCTGCATTTTTATCCATCCATAAAGAGATGAATTTCCTTGTATTGAACACTAGAGGTGCACAGATATATGGACACAAAACAAAGCAGTGTGGAAACGAGGCGTAAGGTAATGCTCCTCACAAAAGACAAGAGATTAAGAAAGAAGAAAGACATTTTGCCATGTAATGTAAGATAATAGTGTGTACGCTATTAGCTTATTGGTGAGAAAGACAAACACAAGGTCCTTATGCAGTGTTTTTACTTTGTTGGGGAGAAATAAAATTGCTAGAGCCCTCTGAAGTGTAAGTTAAGCAAACCTCATATCCAGTTCCTCTAAAATCAAAATCTTAAATGTCATTGTAATTAGTTTTTCAGCTAGGTTAGCTTTACCTTGACTAAAATGCAATCTGGCAAAGGAGCTTGATAACTGGTCTTTTGGTTCATGTAACTAAGCCACATTTGTGTCTGATTCGATAGTACTGAAGTGTCAGTGCCAGGGACTTTGTGGAAAGCAGGCCATGAATCAACAGGACGGCGGTATGTACAGGAAGGACTGTGTCATTACCATCATTGGATTAACCTCTTCCCTGAATTAGCTGTTCAACCTGTGACTCATCCGGCAGACAGGCTGGTTTCTTCTGTACGATTCAGGATGGTGGATTCGTCAACAGCTATCAAAATCTTTAAATGCTCATTAGAGTTCTAATGCTCTTTACTAAATTCACTTTATATGAAGCAGTGGGATAAAGACAGGTTCTCCTGAAGCACATAGAGCTGAAGTTAAAGTTGAGAGAGTTTGGTTACTGGAAGAAAGGCAGAACAATTCACAGATTTAATATCTGATTATATGGCCTTCTATGCTGAATCAGGAACTCATGTTTCACAGTCTTTCTGTCTTATATTAGGTTGTTCTGCTTTTTACAGGACATTAGAGTAGTAAAGCACAGTACAGTCTGTGAGGGCAATCAGAAAGTCATTGTACATTTACAGCAATGAAACCCACACAGCATTTACAACCTTGGGTGGTGGCGTTTATTCTCTTATAAAACCACCTCACTGCTGACTTCTTTAAAATCAAACATTAAACCATGCTCACAACAAAGCAGTAGATTACTGAAAGCCAATGACAATACTTATACTTTCAGAGTGACTCTACTGAAACAGGTATTTTGTGCTCCTCTTCAGCATGTCTCCTTTAGAATAATCTGGACATTAGAACCAGTGTATTCAGATTAAGTGAACTAGTTCCGGTGTTATAAAATCCAGCTGTGTCATTGTCATCACACTGGTGATGCATGACAGTAAAAGGAAGATATTCAATTTGTGATTAAAGCCAAGGCAAATATTGCCCAACCCTGAATAACTATGTAATGAAATATAACCACGCTATATGTATTCAGAAGAACTGACTCATCCAGTAATACAAAGCCACATCTGCTTTCTTTGAGATTGCCAGCTCAGCCCTTCCACAACATGGCCTCAGTGATCTTTGCAAATGTCTTTATTTCACATAACTCTACGTAGATACAATTTAATACATGTACATCTTCTAGAGAAGGCCTCTGGGACGAACACGCCTTCTCGTAGGTTTAGTGTTTAGCTGTCTAAAGAGGCAAGACAGTAAAGCCATCTGCAGTGGTTTCTACATTTTCTGGCTTGTGACCCCTAAAAATGAATCACTGTATACTCATGACATTGAGTTTTTCACAAGAAAAAAAGATATAGATTTCTGTAGGGAGCTATTTCCTCTTTTTTTATTTTCTTATCAGTCATGCTAGCTGTACTAGGCTCTAAGCATTGTCACTTGGCTAATTTATGAAAACAGATATCTGCATATGAATGCAGAATCTGTAGGTGACGGGACAAAGCTTTGGTATCGCAAGTGTTCTGGTTTCTGCTTGCAGTCTGTTTTTAGTCTGAGCGGCATTGACCAACCACGTATGAGTGCCTTGTTAACAGTCTGACGCCCACTTAGCTTTATATTAGCTTTTTTTTTCTTTTTCTTTTTTTTTAATCTGCATTCATATGTTGACATTTGCTGAGAGACAATAGATGAAATTACCTGTGCACGGAAAAGGAAGTCTTGGCTTGGATATCCGCTGGCTACACCAGATCAGCCTGAAATACTGGCCCTCTCCCCAGAGGCTCTATTATTGTCAGACCAAAAGCCAGTGGGTTGTGTGATGGTTGGTTGGCTGGTTGCCACCACTTTCATCCAGACTGAAATATCTAAAAACTATTTGATGGATTGCCATGAAAGTCTGTAGAGATATTCATGGTACCCAGAGGATGAATCCATATGACTTAGGTGATACCTGGACTTTTCATGTAACGACACCAGCAGGACAAATAACATTACACCGTAGTATTGTCAGTATAATGCCTTGTCTACGCATATACAAATATTTATGAAAGCTGATACTTTCTCCCTCCATTTTAGAAAATAATCCTGTCCACACTAGAACGCACAACGTCACAAAGGCAGTAATGTGCACAGGATCTCATTGGAGATCTCAACACTGTTGATTCCAATTCAAAGGATAAAGGAGCTCACTTAAAAATACGAGTAATGTTCCGGACATTAGAAAGTTTCCTTCCACTCCTCACTGAAAACAATCACACTCTGGAAAATGTCTCAACATCTGCTAGTGTGAGTAGGTCTGATCCAAAACTGTTATTTCTGACTGCCTTAAAACTGCAGACGCTGAGGTGAAGCAAAAGTACTGAATGCAGCAGACGGCTCTGTTCATCCGTGAAGTGGTGCAGCATTACTAAGTTAAAATGTAAAGTAGTGAATAGACCAAGCAGTGAGAACAAAATGTCAGCAAACTGGTATTCTGTCATTGTTGTTGTTTTCAGTGCATGCTCGTTACACAAAGCAACAATGGGCATGTGCAAATTGAGGAGATGACATCATCATTTTCCGAATGCTCCATTTTACACATCGACACAGACTAACAGTAATCACAGTTTTGCACTTCAGAAGGCATTTAAATATCTGTATTTGTATAGACAGGGCCTTATAGTGTACATGCAGCTGATCTGCATCAAATCTGACTATTCAGGAAAAGAAGGTATCAAGTTTTAGTCTTTATAAGGAGTTGACTTTTCCATAGGGTCTAAAATGAAATACTTTTATTGAGAGAAACTCTGAAGGAAAGTTAACTTTCTTGCAAAGAAGAACATAACCACGTCATTTAATTGTTTTTGTGTTTTTTTCTTGTCACATGTTTGCTGCAAAGCGCTCATTGCTGGGGCTGCTTTTTGCACTCCACTCCCCAAATGTCATCCGCCCATCAAACTAAAGTGTGTGCAAAGTGACATTTTGGGTTTTTGGATTTCCTGTTGAAAAAGGTTTGAACTTCTGTAGGTGTTGCTTTTATTCTTTGTCTCTCCGCCGCACACTGTGGTTCGTGCTGACCCCTTTTTTTTTGTTTATCCCCAACAAAGCGCTTTAATTTGAAAGCTCCAATTTATTGCTCAGACTCATAAATTGTCTGACTTTAATCACTGCATCAAAATTCTTTTTTTTCACATGCAGAGATTTCTCCTCTTATTGACAGGTTTGAAGGGACAGCAGGTTATGGTGAGAGGTAATGATGTGGAAAGCTGTGCTGGAGGAAGGGATGAGGGCGAGAGGGGGCCATGACAGCTGTCACACAGTAACAAACGCCTCCCTCTGTGAACGGACACTCAGAGAAGAGGGGTGGGGTGTGGGGGACCTCCCTTCACCACACAGCTGCCACAGACCTGTCACTCAGGATGTTATCATGCCCCCTCATCTGGATGGATAATGGGCCTCTGGTCAGTGTGGGCATTAGCCAGACATCTCCACAGTGACTCCTGGATACCACCCACAACTCTGAAGGGATGGCCTTCAAAAGCTGTTAAAGTTGGAACCAAAAATTCAACAAAGACTTCATGTACCTTGGGAGTCATTTGTCTTTGATGGACAAATGAATGATTTTTAATACTCAGCCACATGATGGTGCATCTGTTTTAATCGTAGGATGACAGGGTCCGTTAATGCCAGACTGACTAATTTATCTAAACTATAAACTGGCATAGCAGCATTTGATTAAATGAGTGTCTTCACAATTACAACCTAAGCTCTTATATCATCCAATGAACAAAGGCAAAATAAATCCAACACTGCCACCAAGTGGTACTTTCGGGGTAACTGTCACACAGACACACATCACTTTATTAAATTCTCATTAACACGATCAGTCAACTTCATATGTGAAAGATACTCAGACAAAAGGCTAAGGGGGGCACAAGAGTGCTACTGTGAACAAGACTTAACATGTTTTTTTAATATGGCTTTTAAAGGGACAGTTCACCCCAAAATCAAAAACACAGTTTTCCTCTTACCTGCAGTGCAGTGTCATGTAGGAACTATTTTCTTTCTACTCATCTACAACCACCAACTGTTCTATTTGTTTTTTGGAGGGTTTTTTTGGTAGCATTTTTAGCACCACAAGCTGAGTGCCATCTAGTTCAAATGGCACTCCGCTGATGTGGCAGAGATTGTAAGTCGTTTCTGAGACTACAGTGGCATCTGTGAGTGAATGAATGACTTTATTTCGAACCAAAAAAAAATAATAAAAATAAAAATTTAAAACCAAACAAGACAAAGATAACAGTGCTGGAAAAGGGGTAGGTACAGTAGAAGTAAAACTTATATGTCTCTACCCGTTTCTTACATTTCTTCTTTTAACACATATATTATTTCAATAAATTCCCAAATTTATTTACAATTAATATAGAACTATCTCCAGTCTTTTTACCACCCAATTAAATAAATAAGTAATAAACCCAGTTTATTTACAGTCCAAGTACCATCCAGTGTTACAGAATAGATATGCACTCCCCAAACACAACTTTTCCCTAATCTGCATATCTGCCAAAAATATCTTTTTTGTATAGTTTTTTAAATGGATTTATATTTGTGCTTTGTTTCAACTCATCACACAGTCCATTCCACAATCACCCCAGACTCTTCTTGGTTGTACGAACATTAATTGAATAAATTAAATTCTCCTCTTAAATTATAACCTCCCTCCCTCCCTGTCACAAACCACTTTTTGAATGTTGCCTGGAAGCTAATCATTTCTTGCTTTAAACATGATTTTTGCAGTTTTAAATTTTACCAGATCTAAAAATTTCAATGCGTGTGAATTTAAAAACAGTGTGTTCATGTGTTTCCTGTACCCCACATTGTTTACTGTCCTGATTGCTCTCTTTTAAAGGATGTATAATGGTTGTAAGTTGCTTTTGTAAGTGTTGGCCCAGTCTTCCACACAGTAAGTCAAATATGGTAGTAAATGTGCAGTGATTTATAGCCCAGTATGTTTTTTGTTTTCTCCAGAACTGCAATGCTCTTTGCCAGCTTTGTTCTTACATAATTGATCTGAGGTTTCCAGCAGAGTTTGTCGTCTAAAAGCACACCCAGAGATTTAGTTTCATAGAATCTTTCCACATTAACATTATCAATCGTCATCTGTACCTCTGTGTCTATACTGCAGTTTCCAAACAACATAAATTTAGTTGTTGTTGTTTTCTTTTTCAAATTTAAAAAGAGTGTTTTTATGCTAATTATAATTTCCTCATTTCTGCTGCAGATTTTCCCCAGAACAAAGACTATTGGTGTCATCTGCGAATAAAACAAAGTTTAATTTTCTGGACTCCATACATATATCTTTTACGTACAAAATGAACAGTTTGGGACCTAATACTGATCCCTGTGGGACCCCAACAGTTATGTCTGGACATAATAATCTGTATTGACCCATTTGCACAAACTGCTGCCTGTAGCTTTCTGACTTTGGCCTTTATAAACGCATTTTTGTATTTTTATCAGTTACATTCTTGCTGTATTTCCCTCTGTTGGCTCAATACAGTTCAGCTAGTATTACGACTATACTACCATAACACTACAATATCAGATATGACAGTACTGAACTGCACTTGGTAAAATACCTCTTACATATGAAACCTGAAGTCTGACATCTCTCAATATAAGTAAGGACATTGGGAATAAACCTTTTTTCTGAGGTTATTTTTTTGACTTTTGTCTTTATTTGATAGGACAGTTCAAGCATGAAAGGGCGAGACAGTGAGGGGATGACATGCAGCAAAGAACTATATGAGTAAAGTCAGTGAATTGTGTAGAGCAAATATTTTGACGCTTAAAGACAATTCTTCTTTAACAAACCAGGTTATAGTAAGTACAAGAACAAATTATTATCTTAATTTGAGTTGGAGTGCACACTCAGCCTCTGTATTTTATAAGAATTTTAACAAATACTCTGCATTGTAAAAGATCAGGGAAAGATATCTTAATTAACTGGTGAAGAAGTGGCAAATGCTGGGTGGTCAGCTACAAATGCTGTGTGCTAATTTACACACTATAAAATTATACATAGATGTTATTATATAACACATTAAGCCTAAAAAAAATAACTAATTGGTGATAATTGGCATTGAAAGTACAAATAAAGCTGGTACTTTCCGTCATTGGGAATCTTCTTTTGGCAAAGGAGTGAATAGGTCTCTCCTTCCACTGGCTATCGAAACAAGGACTTGCAATGGTAACATTTATTGGCACAAGGATTGCTCACTCCATTGGAAGAGTCACTCAAAGCTGGATTTTGTTAAATGGTTAAACTTAATGAGGAACATTTCCCCCCCCCGACTGTAATAATAAGGGAGTGTCTATAAAGTTTGGTCTCATTTTTTTATGTATTTAAAGGACAAAGAAAATAAATATTCCAACTAATATACTATGAAAATATGCAGCACCTTTTTGTGGTTTGTAGGTTGCATTTGATTTATATTTTTAATGTCTGTTGGTTTGCTTTATTTCATTTGTATTAGCTACTTTTATGTGCCCAGCTTTGTTCTATTTGTTGTGTTATCTGTTAGTCAGTGATTTAGTGGAAGATGTACTGTGTTGCAGGTCTTTATGTATACAAAAAAGGGACCTGACACTTTTGACACTTCAGGGAAATGGAGGTTTCATCAAGACTAATTATATTTTTACATATTAAACATAAAAGGGTTTTTAAATTAGTTGCTGTCATGGGTGGATAATGAGACAATGGGCCCCTGGACACATATATGTGAAAGGCCCCGGAATCTCTCCTACAAGTACATAGGAGCAAGAAACACAGACTTTGTGTAGGTAGAAGTAAAACTTATATGTCCCTACTGCCTATTGGTTTTGCATCTCTTTGTAGTTGTTTTGGGTCTATTAGATGTAATTTTATGTCTTTTTTGGTCATTTTGTGTCTCTTTGTAGTTGTTTTGCCCCTTTCTAAAGTTATTTTCCGTCTCTTTGTGGTTGTTTTGCCCCTTTCTGTAGTTATTTTGTGTCTCTTTGCAGTTTATTCGCATCTCTTTGTGGTCTTTTTGTGTCTCTCCCTGGTCAGTACATGTTAATTTTGATGATATTTTGTAGATCAATCAATCAATTCAATCAATTTTATTTATAAAGCCCAATATCACAAATCACAATTTGCCTCACAGGGCTTTACAGCATACGACATCCCTCTGTCCTTATGACCCTCGCAGCGGATAAGGAAAAACTCCCCAAAAAAACCCCTTTAACGGGGAAAAAAAACGGTAGAAACCTCAGGAAGAGCAACTGAGGA
>NC_065524.1:8263100-8302621 GCF_006386435.1 Epinephelus moara
AGAGAAGGTGCCCGGTGTATTATAGGGGGGTCCTCCGGCAGACTAGGCCTAAGTCAGCCTAACTAGGGGCTGGTACAGGGCAAGCCTGAGCCAGCCCTAACTATAAGCTTTATCAAAGAGGAAAGTCTTAAGTCTAGTCTTAAATGTGGAGACAGTGTCTGCCTCCCGGACCGTAACAGGAAGATGATTCCACAGGAGAGGAGCCTGATAGCTGAAGGCTCTAGCTCCTGATCTACTTTTGGAGACTTTAGGGATGAAGTCAGACACTTTGGGCCCCTGGGCCTGTACCCAGCAGGACGGTCCAGTAATCCCTCCATTGTCGTTGTTTTAACAATGTGAAGTTGTCCATCCTGTAACAGAATGTCCTTTAACATCAGACTGCATCAAGAAATAAAGTAATAGCTCTCTGTCACAAGTAATGTGTAATGTGTCTAATGTACGGTTGCCGGCTATTGAAAGACTGACACATTTATTGTCCCACGTTCTTTTTCACAATGCATTTACACATTTAGTCAAGACAACATTTAGATTTTGGAAAAAGGCTATAACATGATTGAAAAAAATTGATCTGTACTGCCATCTCCTGGAAGAAAACAAGAATGCAGATGTTACATTTTTATAGTATTTCTTGTACATCTTTCTTCTATTATCATCATGTTTGCATAATTCTGTATTTAGAATGAGGATTTAATCATTTTAGCTTTAAGTCTGGATGCTTGTGTAAGCATACAGTCTTATGTCGTTGGGTTGTTTTACCAGTTTATGTGTCTGCATGTCTACTCCGAAAAAAAAAAAAAAATCATTTCTGGTAAATAGTTTACACTGTAATGTTACTTGACTGCCAAATCCTAACAGGTCAGACAAGGAAGCTCAGTTATGATCTTAAAAGCAAACATCTATTGGTCACAAGGTGGAACAATTTCATCATTTTCAGTCTGGCCGGGGCCACCAGTTGATGTCAATTAAGCCCCGCTCTGCCGGGACATTTACATAAGGCTCTGGAGAGCAGCACAGAGCGCGGTTTGTTTCCCATTTTGGCAGCGGCCGTTTCCTAGATACACACAGGCCTGTTTTCAGCACCTTCAGGAGCTTTGTGTTTGACAAGCAGCAAAAAAAAGGGCCCTAATCCCCTCGGGTTATATTTAGTACACTCCTCTCACTACAAGGAGTCTGAATCTCGGGGTCGTTGGCTTGACATATTGCCAGTTATGGTTTGAATGGATGGAGGAATTAGTGGGAGAGGTGATCTTGGCCCTGAGCAGGGCAGCCTCCTCTGTGTTTTGGATGGGCTGCTGTTGCTGAAATAGCTGTTGTTTTTGGTTGGGTGAATGGCTTCAGGCCTGTGACGCACGACTGTTTCTGAGAAGATGCTTTTTACTGAATAAAAAGCCTGCCTTTGATACAAAGCTGCTTTGTGATTGAAAATATCATCTCTAGTTTTACTAATGAGTAAGAGTAAGACCAATGAAACCGATGAAACTTTATGTATGCTTAGTAACACCCCTCTAGGTGGCAGTAATACAGACACAATCGTAAAGTAATGGCAAATAATGGTTCCTAGATTTACAGATTTAGTTCTAACATGTCAGATATCATTCAGGCAGATATTAGATTAGATTAGTTTATTTGTCCTATTAGGAAAATTTTCTTCACACTTCCATACATTTTGAGTGCCAACCCGAAATATACACATACCCCACAGATACAACATACATTAACCACACACACATGGATTCTCAAACACATAACATACAGTATAACACAGACACATTTACATGTCACTGCCATTTTGCCGATATGGTGTCAATGGCAAATAGAGAAGAGAAGAGAAGAGAAGAGAAGAGAAGAGAAGAGAAGAGAAGAGAAGAGAAGATTCTTAGAAGGATCATGCAAAACTGAAAAATGTGAGAAAACCTATCAGGTCAACAAAGGTTTTATTCACAGGTTGGTCATTCAGAAAACACCATCACTAAAAGATGCAATATATATATATGTGTGTGTGTGTGTGTGTGTGTGTGTGTTTGTTTCGTAATGTTTTTCATCTATTTAAGTTTTTTGCCCCTCAAAATTGCAGTGTTAAAGTTTTTTGCAAACCTTTTAGCTCTGTTTTGGCCTCCACCAACTTCTACAGAAAATCTTTGGCTCTTAAGGTCCTGGACACTTCATTATGTTCACAAGCTAGTTGCTAACTTTGTTAAGTCCTTTCCCCACTGCACAAAAACCCACTATCACCTGCTAACATCTGGCTTTTTAATATAATTGCAAAGGTTACAATCAGTATTCACACCCAGGTCAAGTCACTCTGCAGTAGTCATGGGTATTATCAGCTCCAGCTCTGATAGGCATTGATGGAAACACAACACCCAAGCACACACGCTAATTTAGCTCCTTTACTGACACAAAATAAAGTTCATCTCCACCCAAGCAGCACTGACACATCTAAATTAGTCTGCACCAAGTTTGAGAGAGAGACTGAATAAGTAAGAGATAGATAAAAAGAAAAGTTTTCACCGGCCTCTATGGTGTAACTCTTTACTGACCTCAAGCTGGCTGTGATGTCAAATGTGAACGAACACACACACACACACACACACACACACACACACACACACACACACACTAGTTGTGGGGAACTGTAGGGTCCAGTTGAAATATTCCTTATTCGTCACTGTGATCAATCTCTTTTACACTGCACATAATGATTGTATCTTTGTTAATGGGAAAATATTGACTAGTGCAGCTTTAAAGCTGCTATCAGTGGCAGAGCAGGGGGTGCAAGTGGGGCTCCAGCCCCAAATGTTTTCTTTAAATTACCTCAAACTTTGTGTCGTTTCCCCTCAGTCTCTGTGACTGGACTGGCATATAAGTGGGGCTAAAGTCCAGTTGTTTCTCTATGCCACATTCCCTACCTGTGTTATGTAACTTAGAAGTGAACGACACCCATTTTCACAAATCATACATGTTATTCCTATGGTCTAAGAGAGTCAAAAAATATTAGTAACCATGAAGAAGTCTCTATCAAGTCCATAATCTAAAGAGCTGAAACTCAAACATGTGATGTCATCAAGTATAAAGTCTGGAGCTGCTCCATAGACAATGAATGCTGCAAGAAGCTGCAGATGACACTGAGAGCACCCAGGGGAATGCACTGAGTACATTTTCTGTCTCAGTGCTGAGAACATTATGATGGAATAATGCTCATTTGAGCATAAAAAATAAAACAAATATTCTGTGGAGCCACAAAATCAGGCTCCCATTCATTAGCTATGGAGCAGCTACAGCTTTATACTCCAATGACATCACAAGTTTGAGACTTACTCCTCTGGGTTCTGGCTTTGAGAGAGAGCAGTGCGTCTTTTTAGGTGGAAGGAGTAAAAATGAGTCATCCTCAACATTTATTGTGTCAAGGTACACATGAGTCACACATGAGCGAGATAAACACAAATATACGCCTCCAATTCACTTCTAATCAGTGTGAGCAGAGGGGCTAATAAAACAATCACTTTGGGTGAAGCAAATTTGCATTTCGCATCTCTTGAATTTCAACTTCAGTGAACTTTGACCAGCGATGCTGCAGCTTCAACCAAAAGCAAAGAAGCACCATAAAACTTCAGTTAAAAGCCTAGTCCCAATTAAACGCCCAGTCTCAGTTACTAGCCTGGTGTGGCCACACATTTTGAAAAATAAATGCCTGTCTCAATTAGATGCAAGCTGTTAATTTTTTTTATGGAAAATTTGGCTACCTGAAATTATGTGTCCATTTCTCAATTACCCTGTGAGTCATTCATATTCCTTTAGTCTGTAAGCGTCCTCAGATCAAAAGAATCAAAAGGTTATTCATAAAAATTAATCCAAGTTGTGAGTATTGTTTTAACAGGATAAAGTGGTGTTGTGTTTGTATGCTGGGTGATGTAATCCTCCAGTGCTGTGAAATGCGTGTAATAACTCTTTCTCTCTCTCTAATGTGCTGTCTCGCAGAGCTAGATCAAATGGATGATTCATAATTGATATGTTATCTGAAGCTTAATTTTTATACAAGTAATATTCATACTAGTTTGAAAAGACAATTTTATTGTATTTCCATTCTTTGCTGAGCAACAGTTTTGCGTCAAAGGAATTAAAGGCCTGTGCCACATAGACTCCTGTCTCAAATATAGGCCCTTTGATTTCAGTAATTTAAGCAAATTATAGCCCGGGCCACTTACTGAAGTTTTATGGGGTGTGTGTGGGAGAGACAGTGATTGTTGCCATGTTTAACCAGCAGATATTGTATATTGGCCATGAAATATATAAATTGCTCTACATAAAGGATGCTGCCTAGCTGGCCAACACATTCTCACTTGTCACATATTGACGTTTTGTTATGGGTTTTCCACATCCACATACAACGTGCAAGGTACCCTGGGTGTGTTGGTTGTTGACATTCTGGGACGCCGCGTCAAGTTCGGTCTGTTACATGCATTGTCTTCTTTTAAAAACACACTTCCGTTTTCACAGGAAATTTACCGTTTACATACAGTCTCTTTCAAAAATAAACGTCGGTACAGCACTGCGAGAGAAAGAAGAGGGTTTGGCTTTAGAATCTTACAGGATGCTCTCTCGGGTGAAAGTCGGTGTTTGTTTGACCCATCCACCATCCCTCCCACCTGGCCCAGTCGGACTTTCCATGCCTTGACTTTCATCCTTGTCCCGTTGTGTTTCCCCCTGACGCTGCCAGGCACCGTCAAACTATAACAACAAGCGGCCCCGTATCATGCTGATGTAAAAGGATGCCTTTTTTCGTTGGTTTCTGACACTGCAAGTCACTGCCTGAGCTCCAGATTTCGATGACTTCAGAGTGAGACTGGGCTCGGCTGGCAGTGAGGTGGGAGACAGGCATGAAATGGAAGGAAATGGAGAATGTACCAAAAACATATTTAGTGGTATTCATTAGCTAGAGTGCTCTGTGTCCGTCACATCAGGTACTGCCCACATTCAGCACTAATAGCACCTCAGCAGGCGATAGTCACTCACTTTGTATTTGCTCATGTGTCTTATGATTTCATAATGATGAGGACGGTTGAAAAGCAAGTAGATACAAAATAGGCTGTTCTACAGGATGATATTTTTTTCTTGGCAACTCTCAAGTTTTTCCTGAATGATGTGCAGATTTTTAGGGATTCCATTATCTCAAAGTAGTGCATATAGCTGCCATAAATGGGAAAGAAAAATCTCCCCAAGTGAGCATGCACCTGGACTCCTCTAGGTTTGGGCTCAGCCCTGAATGTTTCCAACATCTGGCTCCGCCCTTGGCTGCTATAATAAAATACTGTAGCTCTGATAAACCTACTGTTCACTACCTGTTGCACATGTGAGATGTTTTCTTTTTAGGCTTTCTCCAATAAAGTTTTAACCCAAACCACAACTTTCTTCCAACCTTAACCAAGAGATCTGTTTCTGATAGAAAGCCCTCAAGGAGATTTCTCCCAGCTGCCTACCTGTTTAGCACCAAAAACCAGACAAAGGTAACGACTAGCTGGTGAACAATGTGGAGCATTTAGCATAGCATAGCAATATTAGACCTGCATTCCTCAGATGGACACAAACACTACTCAAGATGAATGCTGATATTTCTATTTGCTGACAAGTTTGTCATATCAATCTAAAAGCTAATATGTCAGTTATTTTGCTTCCAGTCAAAAAATCTTTTTATGGGGTGCTGGTGGCTTAGTGGTAGAGCAGGCGCCCCATGTACAAGGCTGTTGCCGCAGCAGCCCGGGTTCAACTCCAGCCTGTGGCCCTTTGCTGCATGTCACTCCCTCTCTCTCTCCCCCCTTCACACTTGTCTGTCCTATACATTAAAGGCAAAAAAGCCCCAAAAAATATCTTTAAAAAAAAAAAAATCCTTTTATGGAGGTTTAACTTTTTCAAGTTTTCTCTATTTTCTTAGTTTGAATGCTTCCACAGAGATTCAAAGTGACATGATTAGAAATGTTCTGAAAATAATATGAGCAACGAGTTGAAGCGGGGACAGTCTTACCAGTCAGTCCCCCTTGAACTAAAAATGATTTAGGCCATCAGCAGCCTCCTTCAGAAAATAGCTGACCTTTGTCCCAGTAGAATAATGTGCTCCAAATTAATTGGTAAGGGAGGATAAATTAGTATGGGGCGATATAATAAAGCACCCAGTGGGAGCTCCAAAATAGGCTTCATCGCAGTGGGATCCACTCTGGCCAACAGAGAGAGGTGGAGAAATATGCCAGAGATTTAAGGCTACAGACCAGGCAGAAAAGATTAACTATGTGAGCTGACCCAACTGAAATACTGTGACAGGGTTAACTGAAGCCCCCAGCTTATTATGGCCCTGCATACCCACTTTTTGTGCTTAGGTTTTAGGTTCTAGTTTACAATACCTAAATGAACTGCAATTCCCTTTATTGCAGTGTATTTAGTTATACTATGATTTAATGAGTCAAGCACCATTAAACAGGCATTACTTATAAATTTGGGTATTTTTTTAAGGAATCACTTCAGTAAATAAATAAAATTAATGAACTTATAGATATTCCTTCATCTATTATTGACTATTGTTTATCTTTAATTGTGATAATAGAAAGTGTTGTCCTGTAATTTTTGGATATACAGTACTGCAACAAACTTTCCCATACAGTATAACAATGGATACTGAATCCATTTGGCAAGAAATTGTCTTATGATATAGCTAGATTGAAGCAACAGAGTTGAGAACAAAATGGATGGAGGGAACATGTGTACCTTAAAGGTATACTATGCAGGAATAGTCGGTACTGTTTGTAGACCCAGCATTCAAACTTGGCCCCTCCTCCTTAAACTGCTTGTGCGTAAACTTCGAGCTACTACTGTAGGAATGTCACATTTGTTGTAATTGAAAAGCTGACATTTTGGCAAGCTCACCACAAGCACCTACCTGCCCAACAGGAAAAAGGCCAACACCACATTGCCCCACTATCCTCTCCTTGCCAGTAAAAGTGAAAGCCAACCCTAGATTCACTGTCGTTTTGGGCAGAGCTTTGCCTGCTTGGCATTTCGCCTCACTATATTTGCATTTCTCTATGCTGTGTCCATGATTTTTGGACCCCTCCTCTTGGATGCGTGCTGCTACTACCTGGTTGTGACCTTTTTATAAAGTCCAGACCTCACCTACATGCTGTTATCAGCTGGGGGCTCCTCACCACTGCCCAAAGGTTGCTGCCCAGCAACATCCTGACAAAATGTGATGTAAAAATACTGGTGCAGTTTTAGAGGGGAACTACGGCCATTTTCTAAATTCATACATGTTGTTCCTATGGTCTAAGACAGTCTAAAAATATTAGTGTGTGCTGGAGTGCTAAAACTCAAATTTATGAATTTCATCCAGTATAATATGTGATACTGCTCCATAGACATGGTGAAAGATGTTGCAGATGACTCTGAATGTTTAGGGGAGTGTTCAGAGTTTATGGGTACATTTTCTGTTTCAGAACAAAATGCTCATTTTGTTATAAAAAAGAAAACAAACATTCTGTGTGTCCACAAAAACCGCCTCCCATATGGTGCAGCTCCAGACTGTAAACCCTACAGCACCACAAGTCTGAGACTTACTTCTCTGGTTTCTGGTTTTGAAAGAGCAGCTCATGTTCACAAATATTGACTGAACTTTCCTAAACCATGGGAATAACATATTGGAATTCTTAATTTAGGTGGTGTTCCCCTTCCCAGCTATTGTATTCAATAACTTGACTGTTATACTTCATTTTCATCACTTCTATGAATTTTGTTTTCATCTGCAGCTGACCGGTTATTTTCACTGAAAAACACTTACACCAGCTAAATACCGACTGGACACTAACTGCTCAGCGCTAAAGGTAAATGCTGACATAGGTAATTTGACCCACAAGATGGCGCTACGTAGTAATTTAAACTTATTCGTTTTTGGGATTTGAGTAAGCATGTATAGTTACAGCCCACACTGTAATAAGGTACTGTAATGCTGTCTTCTTAAAAAAGAAAAAAGAAGTTTAACGTTAATTTAAACTCATTTTTATGGCTCAAATGTTGTTATAGCATAATTTTATTTCCTGAAGAGGTTGTTTGGAAAATTGCAATCTGAAAAGTAACCAAACCTGCTTAAGAGGTTATTGTGTTTTGAATGTGTTTCAAATTAAAAATAAAGGGAAACAGTGTAGGAATAACTTGTATAACGTTTTTATTAACAAATAGTAATATAAAACCTTGTTTACCCTGTTTGAGACCTTAAAAAATATACTGCGATTTATATGCCAGTGCGACTTATATTCCGAGTTTTACGGTAATCTCTCCTCACTCATGGCGTTGTTTTCGGCCATAACAGGCAGCTGTTTTCAACAGAAACGCCCTAAAAACCCACTGTACACTGCCTGCTCAACACCAAACAGGGAGACTAAGTTAGTGACTAGCTGATGAGCATAGTTAGCAACTAAAGAGACAGATATTTCCCTCAGGAGTTGGTAGAGACCAAAAACGGAGCTAAAAGAGTGAATATTGGACTTACATTCATCAGGTGGGCAGAAAACATGATTCCAATTAATTCCTAATGATTGGGACTGGATGTGTAAATGAGCAACTGTTTGCTAACAGGTTCCCATATCAACTGAAAAGGTTATTATATGTCAAAGTTTTGTTTAGAGCTTGTTTCCACTGCCTCCATAGAGCCAAAACAACAGTTATTGCAGGTTTAAAGCTTCTTAGGGGGGAACAAAAGGTGGTGAGTGTATGTTAGGTGTATTAAACATTTTGAAATATAAGTTAATTCAGTTTCCCTCGTAAAAATTATGTTGGTGATTGTGGGTCAGACATCACAGAATCATTATAATAAATAAGGTCTCAGTGTACATATATATGCACTGGAGGTTTCAAGTCTCCACACATTTAGTTGAGTCTGCTCAGGTTGAATAAACATACATGACCTAAATCGTCAGGTAACACAAATTATGGTTCACTATAGAGCACATTATAATCAACAATCTGAATGTACTGCAGGCAAACATTTTATTAAAATGATATGGAAATATGCAGGAGGGACATAAATTGTCCCACCGACACAGAGATAACCCCACACACACATACACACACACAAACACACGCACGCATGCACGCACACACACACACACACACACAAGAGCACTCAGACCTCCCTTCCACTAACGAAACAGTTTTCTCATGCTAAATTCCCATGCTAACAAAGCCGGCTCTCTTGGGATACATACATCAGGTCTACATGACTGATTCCTGAGTGAGGCTGGAGATAAAATGTGATGTCGAGCGAGTCTTAATAAATCATTACATGGCTGAATCCCTGCTCCTTTGGAGACATGAGAAGGCCTGATTATTTCCAGGTTTGCCTATTTTTAGATTTTAAGCAGTCAAGAGATCGGGGTCAAAGTGCACATACTTGCTTGCAGTCTGGAATTCCAACATAATTTTTTCCATTACCCAGAGTGCAGGAGGAGGGGCTTGTGGCCAGCGTGTAGAACTTCTTTATCAGCAGCAGACACACACACAAATTTCATTACCCCCTCCTTACGTTCCCCCTGTGGGATATCCTGCCTAGAGCTAACGGTGTAGTATTTACTGACCCTCATGGAACACATTACCTGAGTCGTTATCTGTGTGCACACAGAGCTCCACACATATTTGTCTGGTTATTTTTAGGGCCATTTCCACTTGCTCTCCCTTCAAGCTGTTTGATTAGCAGGAGGAAAAGTGCCCGCATGCAAGCCTCAGCAGAAACAATCTCACAGTCCAAGATGACAGCTGGGATACAGTTGCCTGGGAGTTGAAGGTTTATCAGAAGTATAGATTTGAGGGAATAGTTTGACGTTTTGGGAAATCTGTTTATTTGCTTTCTTGCCGAGGGTTAGATTAGGAGATCAAATCTGCTCTTGTGTATAATATCTCTGAAGCTAGAGCCAGAGACACTGTTAGCTTAGCATAACATAAAGACAGGAAGCAGATATAAAATAAAAAAAAACAGGAAAAAAGATCACTCCTAAATCACCAGCACCTCTACAGCTCAACAATTTACATGTCACAGCTTGTTTGCTTAATCCATACACAAATAGAAATGTATAAATGACAATTTTGGTTTAACAAGGGGTTACATGGTGTAACTATTTCCTGGCTGAGAGCAGTGACTTTCCTGGAGTCTCTGGCAGCCAGTAGCCTCACGTAGCCCCCTGTAACACTGCAACATATCAGTTTAACAATCTGACTGTTGTACAAATTAAACAAACAACATATAACATGGCAATTCATGAACTTAAGATAAACTCATTTTATTATCTTTGGACAGAGCAAGCCTGCCTGTTTCCCCCTGATTCCAATCTCTTTGCTAAGCTAAGCTAATCGGTGGCTGGCACCTGCTACAGCTTTAACATATCCTCATTAGACTTAAGCTTTTGTTTGGTATGCATTTTTAAGTTCTCCTAGCTTTTTGGGATCAGTAGGATCTAGCACAGTGTGAAAAACTAAACAATAGCCATGTTTTCATCAGCCTGTTTAGATGCGCATCTAGATGTATTGCATCGGACAATTATGTTGATTCGCAAAACGGGGGATGGAAACAGTTATGTTCGAATTAAGTCTGACGTAGCGCACCTCTCTCCATGGTGATATCCACACTCTGGGTTGGGAAGGCGGTAATGCATTTACAAGCTGGTTGCCAACCGTCAGAAAACGTAGAAGAAGAAGAATGTGTGACTTGTTTTGTTTTGGGTTCTGTGGAAAAAGTCCGTACATTTAATGGAAACACACAGGATTCTTATTTCTTTTAATGCGCATTGATTCGAATCACTTTTGGATGGAAACATAGCTACTGTCAATGATAATGATGTCCCAATGCCCTAAATAAGTACTTCCTAATTAACAGCATCGTAGCTTGTTATTGTTGCTAAAACTGATCAAAGTTGTTGTCATATCAAACTACAAACATTATTAATCATATGTACACCAGTTTCTACCACAAAATGTGATCAGGTTTTGTACCTTGTCCACTTTTGTGTTGGGGTTGGCTGCAGACCGATTTAGCAGAGATGGCTGCCATCTTGTTTGTCCATGGATTAGTGTATTGTGGTCTTACTACCACTAGATGGCACCAAAAAGTGTCCACAAATGAGGACAACAGGTCTACAGGCCCTGACACACCAAGCTGATGGTTGGCCGTCGACCAAAGTCGGGCCGTTGGTGAGCGTCTGCCGCCCTAGTTTTTGCAGTGTGTCCTGCACCGTCGGCACTTCGGCGTTGGCGGCTTTTCAGCCGATTGAGCATGTTGAATCGGCGGCGGAGCTTGTCGGTGAGAGAGATCACTCTGATTGGCTGTTCAGGTTTTATTTCCTCGCCCCTGTAGCGAGTGAATCTGCCTGTAGTGAAACCGGGGCTAACCGGTGCTTCCTCCTCAGGCTCCACTTCACTCAGCTGCCCGACAGACCTGCTGCTTCTTCCCACTTTAACCTGAATAACAAACCGGAGCTAGCTGGGAGCGGCTAGTGGAGCGTTAGCCAGTTAGCCTCTGCTAGCTTCCCAGCTAGCCCCGGCTCTCTGTTAACAGTCCAAACAGAGAGCCGGGGCTAGCTGTGAGGCTAGCGGAGCGTTACGGCCTATTTCCACCAGATGCGTGTTGGTTACGTCTCCGCTCCGGCACGACAGCAGAGCCGATAGGATTCAATTCTAGTCAATGTGTGTGTTTCCACCGGCTGCGGCTGTGCTGCGTTCCGGCTCCGTCTCAGTTCCGGCACTCTGGAGCCCTCCACAACAGATATGCAGGACTTCTATTTTTGCAGGACGCCGGAACACAATGCAGCAATTCAGCACAGAGCAGATCGTGCGGGGCAGGAAGTCGTGCACAGAAACAAAATAAAACATCCGGTTAATTTTCAAAATAAAATACACAGTGTTCACGGCGGATCATATTTCCCTGCACTACACCTTAAAAACTACATAATGGGCAGAGGCAGGCCTGAAGTCAACAGATCAGAGGTTTTCACGTCATTTCACCCCGTTGACACCATGGACGAGGAGAATTTAATCATGGAGGTGCACCAAGATGTCTTCCGGCGGAGCTGCACCACTCCGCACAGCAAACGCAGCTGGTGGGTATTGACGGACGGCGGAGCACGCAGCGGATAACCAGCGCTGCCGTTCCGCAACGGACACGCATCCAGTGGAAATCTGGCGTTAGCCGCAGCATGACCGGAGGGAACCACAGCCAGTTAGCCTCTGCTAGTCTCTGAGCTAGCCCTGGCTCTCCGTTTGGATCCAACCTGAGCACCGAGCCCTGGTTTGTTATTCAGGTTAAAGTGGGAAGAAGCAGCAGGTTTATCGGGCAGCTGAGTGAAGCTGAGTGAAGTGGAGCCTGCAGAGGAAACACCGGGACCGTGCTGCGGTGCTCAGCTGCACAGATAGGAAACCCCTCGGCTGACAGGATGTACCGCTCTCTCACTCCACTCTCTCTCACACAGGCGCAGAACATACGTCCTGCTTGGCCGTCGGATGTAGTCCGTGTAGTGTGTTCAAGTTCTGACACAGGGCAACGTGAGGCGACGTAGACGACGCAACAGTTGGTTTTGGTCGCCGCTAGTTCTTTGATGTCGGTTTGGTGTGTCCGCACCTTAAGTTAAGCAGAATAGAAGTATATGGTGTAGGAAACCAAAAATGTAATGTCCTCATATGGGAACACAGGAGGATATAGATGTGAGAGTGACAGGGCTGGCCAAATGGGGCCACTGAAAATCTTGGGGTGGCACACAAAAAATAAAAGCCATAACTGAATTTCAGGAATTCTATTATCCTGTAGTGGTACATAGGCCAGTTAAAAACTATGTCAATATGAGAGTTAAGAATACACTATACTTTGGTTTCTTATTTTACAGTTAATGTTTATGTGACATGTGATAGATAAATACTGGTACGGTTAATGGAGTTCCACAACAATCTTTTTCGAGGCCTACACTTTTTGACAAATAAAAGCGGATCTCAGTAAAATGCCAGGTCCCAAAGCCGTTCAATTTTATATAAGTTCTTTGGATATAAAACCTCTTCAAGCCAAAGCCATCTCTCCTCCAAACGTGGCATGTCCTATTGTTGCCAAAAAGCTTGATTTTTGTCTCTTCTGGCCACACTACATTCTCCCAGTAATCTACAGGCTTCTCCAGATGTTGTGTAGCAAACTTCAGATAAGTCTTTTTGGCAGCACTACAACAGGTCATGTTTTAAGGGCTCTGTACATGACCCTAAAAAATACCATACCTACAGGGAAGTTTGGGGGTGAAGGCATCATGGTATGGGGCTGTTTCTCTTCTCTTGGCACCACTAGAATCATAATTATCAAAGGGAGGATGAATAGAGCTATGTACCAGGAAATTCTCGAGTAAAAACTCATCCATCATTCACCAGGATGATGAGGATAAGACGGGGTGAGGGACCTTCCAGCAGGACAACGATTCAAAATAAACACTGCAAAAGAGACTATCTATTGGTTCGAGAGGAAGAAAATAAAGAGGTTTGAGTGGCCCAGTCAATCACCACACTTAAACCTACTAGGACATTTGTGGAAGGAGCTAAATATCAAGACTCACCAGTGGCCCCCTCGCAAATTCAAGATTTAAAGACTGTCAGTGTCTGCGAGAGATTGATTTCTTTATACAGGAAGTGTAATGACGCTGGCATTGCAAACAAAGGGTTCCCCACCAAGTATTAAAAAAACATTTCAATGAGCGTGTTCAGTACTTTTTTTTCTGTGTCATTCCACTTAATTCAAGATAACTGTTTTATGGGATGAAATGTTACAGTGTCTTTATTTGTGTAGTTTTGTTGAGTTAATACCAATGTCTGTTCTAAATTTCATGTGACTAGCTACATTGGAAATATGTTAAATGAAAAAAATGTTCATGTGCTGGATACTTATTTCCACCACTGTGCACATATAAATGTTTATACTTTTGCCAATATGGACATGCTCCACATCATTAGCTCGCTTAGAGTCCCCACAATTCATTAGTTCAGTTCCTTTTGCTGAAACTACAAGCACCAAAGAATAATACATTCAGATTCATTCCTTAATTATTTATATTCCTTTGGTCCATAACGATCCACCGATCAAAAGAATCAAAACAGTTTTAAATAAAAATGAATCCAAGTTGTGAATATTGTTTTAAAAGGATAGTGAGAGGTGTTGACAGGGGCGTAGCATACTGGGCCCTATGCATAAGCAGTTTCTGTTGTAACTCTCTGTCTCTTTATCAGGGTGGCCATGGCTCCCCTGGCAACCACTTGGTGGCACCACTGGAAAGTGGTATCAATTTTCTCATTTAACTCTTGTCAAGAAAGCAAATAGGTATATTTATCAAAACGTCAAACTGTTCTTTTACAATCATCTGTTGGAACTGCTCTGCAAAAGACAAATGGCTCGCAGTTAGTGATTTAGTGATAAGACGGCAATGAGTGGTACAGAAACAGACAGTTAGTGAGTTTATTAGCTCAGAGAGATTTTTCCCTTCACAATAGAACTCTTTATTCAATACTATGAAGTACAATCCCTGGAACAAAATACCTGGGGCGAAAAGACAGCCCAATGCTGAGAAAATAGAAGGATGTGCTGGGTATTATTGTGGCTGACTAATGCTGGCATGTCCCAGCTTGCTGCCATGTCTGCACCAGCTGGAGAAGTTTACTAGTCCTGTGAGTAGTCAGGATGTCAACAAGTTTCCAGAGGCAAATGTTTTGCAAGAGGCCAACGGATAAATTTCAGCATGCCACTTCCCAAAATGTTGCACTGTCCTGTACAGTGTAGGTTAATTTGTTATGACATGCTGGGCTTGTTAAGGCACCAGCTTCATCTTCCTGCCCTCACTCCTCTGTCTTCCTCATCCTCCATCTCTTTATGCTCCTTCTGCCTATTAAGGGCACCGCTAATGGTTTTTCTTTTTTAGCTTTGTCTTCTTTTGGCCTCCTCCTGAGCAAAAGTATTAACTCTCAGTCATCCAAACGCAGCATGACTTACTGTCGTCATATATATGGTAACAAAATATTAACCTTATGATAAACATTAGTCAGTCAGAGCAAAGAATGTTCCAGTACGGTCCACACAGTTTACACAGCTCTAATGGTCCTGGGTTGACTGTGATAGTGGTGAGTATAACATTCTGTAAAAGAGATATTATCTTGGTTGAATTGTTTTCAAGAGCGTTCTGATCCCTTTTTAATTAAAGCTCTGTACACCAACACACACCAAAAAACACATACAAAGGCACTGATTTCTTCCCCTTGAATGTTATCATTATCCTCCTCTTGTGTCTGAATGACTGATTATAGATATTCTGTAGCATATCATGTTCACACACACAGAATGTGTAAATAAACATCATGCTAACACAATCACAACATGGTAATCGCATCGACACACACACATACACACTCTGCCCATGCCAGACACAGCTGTGAGCACTCTCGTTTTGGCGGTAATCTCTCGGCTCTCTTCAAAGACTCTTAGTGAGCCATGACCACGGCCCCCCTCCCAAAACACACACACTCATAGACACTCACACTAGTCTGATGCTGTTAACATAAACGCGACATGAGCTATCCTTTTGCTATGTAAGGATTGCTACCGAACCCTCCTGTCATCTCTGCACAGCTGGATGCTCACTGAATGTGGTGACAAACAGCACAAGTCACACAAAATACAACATGAGAAGCCTAAACATTTATTTAACATACTCAATACAGTGAGCCTGCGCTCTGACTGTGTTACTTCATCTGTCCGCTTAAGAGCACGAGCTAATTGTGGTGTTATCCAGCGTGTCATATGCCTGCCCTACGCTGCTGAACTCAAACTACCTTTGACTTAAGTGGGCTATTTATGGTCCTGGGCTCCGTCAAAACCATCAGGGGAGATCACATCATGCCGCGAGAAAAGCATGACTGTAATTAATACATGATGGTGTGTGAACAATGCAGAAGAGTCATGCTGTGTTTCTGCCAGATGTTGGCTTTCAGAAGCTAAAAGGTGACAGGAAGTAAAATCACTGATCATTATTCTTCAGACAGTTTTGATAATGACCACAAGTGGGGAGCTTTCTGCATTCACACAAGTGCACATCACTTTTATATTGTACACATGATCAGGTGTATTCTTCAGCCTAAGCAGTTAGTTTTTACATGAAGTTACCTGTGTTTTCCCAGCTCAGTCCTGAGTCTTCTGCCAGTGAACAGGTAAGCTAATGCTGCATGAGAAATGTGTTGTCAACAAACAGGTTCTGTGAAGCCAGGAGAGAGCATATAATGATCCATTCTCATTCACAATAATCCATTACTCATGGCTTTGGCTGTGTCTCTGAGCACCCTTGGCAAAATCCAGTCATGCACACTGATTTGGTTTCCAGTCTTTTAATATGAATTTTTTCCCAAATCTTCCTGCCAAAAAACTAAGTAGGAAATCTTTAGATCAAAGAGTGCGTGTCCACATTTGGCAAATGGAGTCTAGGTCTGTGTAAGGATTGCATGTGCTTTGGAAAGGGCAATTCTAGTCTAAATGCTGGGGCACAACATGTTACGACATGTGTGTCAGGTCAGGGCCATTTTAACTGTCTGCTGATTGAGCACAGTTACACAGATTAGTGTGCTAGCTATGTGCTATAAAGCATCCACTAGTTTACAGAGGTTCTTGTCAAGATTTATCAGAGTTGTGACATAATGTTGACATATCCATCGTTATAAAACTCACACCATGTTGTTTTAAACCCTTATTATGACTGCAGATTTTAATGCATTGAAGCAGAGTACATTAACACTCCATGTCATTCACTCTAGTGAGCTAATGGTTTTGTTTTCAGCTTGTGGACAAGCTGTTTTAAAGCCCAACCATTTACCAAGCAGATCCTTAAAGAGCATAATGACTGCTCCAAGGTCTGAGGCATGTATTACAGTGCATTTTTTATGTTAGCAATGAATCGAATTACTCTCTGTAAAGCCCCTTTCCCACTAGATATAAAACCGACTAACACCCACTAATATGTGGCTTTTATTTTTAGTGTAAAAGGTTACAATAGGCATTCATTCTCAGGACCAATGACTCTGCAGAAGTCATGGGTATTTATTGGCTCCAGCTCCAGTCGCCAGGGATGGAATTATGACATTCATGCAGACGTGCCTGAGTAGACCCTTTTCCAGTGTGATGTGGTGAGATGCCACCACAAAATACTGTCAGTCTCCATCAAAGCAGTGCTCAAACATTGTTCAACATTAGTTGATATTGAGTTTGAAAGAGACACTGATTAAGTAAGATATAAAAAAGTAAGTACTTTAATAACACAGAATGTGAAACACCAGCAAAAAAAAAGAGAAAAGGATACCTGTCTACTGCAGAGTCATGTACAGGGCTCTGTTCTACTGGCAATGGAAAAGGAGTCCATCAGCTATTCTTAGCTGGGTTTTTGATGTTTACAAAACCTGCACAAACACCCAAATTTGGAGAGAAAGGGGTTTAATTTATTATGTATTATATATAGTTTCTAGTACACACTAGAGAGCAACACTTCAGGCTAAAGTCTTGTGCAATTTGAAGCCGATTTCACCTCACCTGTTGGTATTTAGGTTCCACAAACAAAAGCGGTTATGGTTTATTTAAGTACGTGCAGCCATCCTCTCAGCCCTCAAGCTCATTCACATTACATTACCTGCCCAGTGTGAAATGGCAGATGGAGAAAGTGTAACATCTAGCAAGCTAATGAGATGCCAGTGAACATTTGACAAGGCACTGCAAAGACTGCAAAGACATATCCACATTTCTCTGTTTCTGTTGAATGTGCAGGTATTAAATAGTTTGTTTTGGAGTCCCCCAGTGGTCAAAAATCCCTTAGTGCAACTTTTAAGGGAAAATTTTGTAATTTTCTGTATGTTGTAGTTCACCATATGGAATGAAGTATCTAAAATGTTTTTTGTGTTAGATGGTGAAGTTGTGGGTGTTTGCACGCCACTGTGCTGTTTATTTGGATCAGCCTGTGCGAAGTGTAATACTTTTGAGCTTACTGACCTTTTTCACAGCAGACATCTTGACTTGGTGTGGTTGGAAAAGTACAAGTCTTCCTAATAACAATAAAAGTGGTACCATTGAATTCAATTGTCTGAGTAAGCCACAACAGTGTGACAGTGAGTCAGCATGCACAATATTACAACTCTAACACTGAGGCAACTACATGGAATGCAGCCATCATTATTTTTTATTATTTACACCTATGCTTTTCCTACAGTGACATGTCAAAATATTTAAAAAGAACAACAGCAACAAAAAAAGGTGGTGTGACTTGTTCATCCAATGCTAGGTTACAGATGTTCGAACAGACTTTATTAACACTGTTAACCAGGACAGGTGCAACTTGACAAGTTGATCTCAGCATTATGAATGGGGTATGAAATATGTCTCCAATTACAGTAAATCTACCATTTTTTTTTACATTATTTTTGCCTTTAGTTGATACAACAGTTAAGCGTGAAAGGCGGAGAGAGAGGAAACAGGCTGCAGGCTGGAATCGAACCTAGGCCACTGCAGCAAGGACAAAACCTTTGTACATGGGGTGCCTGCTCTAGCCACTAATCCAACGACGCCCCAAATGTACCAGTTTTTAAAAATAATACTCCATGCCAGAGATGATGTTTCAGTTGAAAATAAAAGAAATAGAATGAGACATCTTTAAAGGACAGTTCCATCAGCTCCCAATCTCTCCCACATACATACTCTTGTTATCTCCACATTGAACTATCCAGTACAGGAGATAAAAAAAATGCAAACACACACACACACACACACACACACACACACACACACACACACACACACACACACACACACACAAATCCTGAACAATATATGTTGGTCTGTAAACTTCTCTTACCTTCGTAGTCCCCCTGGTTTACAGTTTGTGACTAGACTGACATGCCTAAACTCATACAAATACCTCAGGACTATAGTTAAGGAAACCTCACCTCTAAAAAAGGAATCCATGAGTGGTAACTTCAGGTGGTTTATGTCAGCTAAATTTAGCCATTGGACTGCATATGTTCTGCTTGAAGCATGAACAAGCAAACAGTATGTTTCAGGGCTCAACAAGTAGGATTGCTCCATAGCTGGGGCAAGAAAAATACTACTTTAGGCAAGTAAATCTAGTCATTTACTCGCCCAATATGGCAAAAAAAGTAAGTATCATACTGTGTCCTTGTTCGGATTAATTTACCTAAATAAAAATGAATCATGACAATTAACTTAAGTCTTCATTGCTGTTTAATAGCTGCTATTATGTAAAACAATTTGTACAGTGACAAGTAAAAATTGACTAAAGGCAAGTAGATTTCTGACCCATTTGCCCGACTCAGCAAGTAAGACATAAAACATTCACCCTCAACAACGTGTATGGGTGCTTGATATGCCCATGATATTGACAGTGCCCATGGCATTCTCAAAGACATGGTATCTGTAGTGCTCATGGACACGAATGTGCTGACAAGGAAGTTGCAATGTTGTAGATGATATCTCAGAACCTTGAGGCTGTTCATTGAAAGTTTAAAAAAAAAAGTTAAAGCTTGCAATAATTTCATGCACAGCACTCCACTAACTCAAGATTCAAGGGCGTGGGTTTTGTTTCAACTGTGAATATATATGAAACGGGGGTTGGGGGTCCTCTGCCTAAAAATTTTGAGCATCAAATGCTTACTCTCCTGCATTCTGGTGAATTTTTATGTACCAGTTCATGCATTTTCTGCATTAATTTATGGTATAAACATCTTTTAAGGTGTCAAAATAAAAGTCCTCTGTTTGTATTTGGTGAGCAAATGCACATAGAGCATGCCAGGGCTGACGTCAAAACCCGGAAGTTTAGCATAGCGCTGATTCCCGGAAGAGAAAGTGAATGTGATTTTTGCATTGCGTTTTGGATTATGTCAGAAAATAAGCTCTGTGGCTAACACAAGTTTATGATACTTACAGGTTTTGTTCAGCGAGATAATCTTCACATATGAACACCTTTCATACCGCATTTGAAGCTTAAATGCGATCGCCAGAAGTAAAAAGCTAACGTTAGGCTTTAACGGACTACATGACTACTCCACGGTCGCATGACTCTTGACGTCACCGCCACTAAGCTTTCAACTGATTTCGGCCGCTTTATTTTAAAAACATTGTATAATGGGGAAATCGGACTGTTTAAGCTAAATAAGAAGCTGTAATGGCGGACTGCCAGCACTCTCGCCTGTTCGGGGGTGATGACGTTTAATGTCCCCGACAGGGTTTGTAGTCGTATTGAGCAACTTGTTAGCAACCGCCTTTTTTACGACACGTAAAAGCTTCAAAATTCACAAGTAGGGTATTTACTGACGTGTTTTATGTCGTAGAACAAAACCTGAAACTCGCTTAAGCTTCTGTTAACCACAGACCTTATTTGAGGCATTTTACCAAAATCCCATTCAAAAAACGTATTGACTTTTAGACGAGAGAACCGGAAGTGCTAAAAGCGCTAACGGAGTTCCAGGTTTACTGGCACACTCTATTGTCTAAATATTGAGGGGGACGTGCCCCCTGTGTCCCCCTCAAAATCTACACCTATGTGTTGATTTCACTTTCATAAATGTAATGACATGAGATGTGGAAATAGTTTACATAAACAAAAGCCAGTTGCTTAATCTCAAGACAAAATTGAAGTTATGGTTACAGACAACAAAGGTCGACAACATGTAAAAGTCAAACACTATGGGGCAGCCCAGTTGTGTCCGATAATGGACGCCTTGATGTCAGGGACAGAAGTGTTGTGTTTATGGTGCGCTGGCCCTTTAAGACAGCCCCGTGTTTCCATTGGCACAGTGACGTCAGAGCAGTGAAGGACTCCAGCCTATCCTCTCTAAACAGTGAAGGCAATGGTCCTGGCAGAGAGTCCTGCTTTCGGAGGGAGACTTTTACACTGCACAAAAGCTAGGGGAAACACTCGTCGCTGAAATGAACCAGAGCCCCCGGGCACTCGCCGTGGATTAAAACGGAAACTTTTACGATGGCTCTGAACGTGAAAAAGTAGCACGAGAAGCCCGCTCGCTAACCGCCGCCACCAACGGACCTTCTACTGCAAAGCAACTCCTAGTAGATGCACGGCCACTGCTGAAAAATATGCTCCAGCCGAGCCGCCTCAACCCCGGCTTCAGTAGCAAATTCCCAGTGTTATAACCAGTTTTGTGAGACATTCGCCGGCTCCTGTTTGTTTGTTTCCTCCACTCCATACCTACAAAGTCCTCCGTACAAGTCCCACCTGCGAGAGAGAATTATGGCAGGGAAGCTGACAGCAGCGCAAGGCACAGGAATACTGCTGGTGACAGCCAACGTTGGATCCCTGTTCGAGGATGTGAGTTTCTCCATTGATAAACGTTGTCTGTCAGTGCTGTCTGTTCACGCCAATGTTGTGTCTCTACTTGTTTTTCTCACATACTGTCAACTCCGTCTTCATATTACGCTCAATAACGTCTCAGCTGGTCACGACTCGTGTGTGTGTCAAGTCGCGTGCGGTAGCCCGAACACCTATACTCTCACGCATTAACACATGGGCCTCACATAACCATAAAGACACATGCTAGCTCTATGTGTTATGGGTTATGTATTCTACACATGCAGTGACCCACTTTTTCTCTCACGTCCTGTGCCTGCTCTGTATGAATGGCAGTGTAAAATGTGAGTATTGATCACAGTGTGTAGCCTGTTACTGCTGCGGTACTGCCATGATCATGGTGCTCATTTTCAATTATCCAGTATATAACATGAGGTAATCAGGGGTACAGTAGCAGTTTACCTTTGCAGAGAACACCCACATTTTAGTCTGACATAAATCTGCCTGCATCACAACAAGCAAAACCAAACTTATGCAAGTTAAATTAGTTTGTTGGGAGGCAGAAACCATGAATGAAAGTGCAATAGCAGTTAAGTGATATTAGTGGTGGCTTGCCTTGTAGGAGTACTTTTGTTGCCCACTGCATCACTTGAGATGCTGCTTGCTTACCAAGTGTAACATACAGTGCTGATGTTTTACACCTTCTACTTATTTTTTCATTCATGTCAAGGCTGTCCTGCAGTAACTCCCTGAACAAGAGGTAGGGTATTTCCTAGAGCAGACACTATAATGAGTAACACCGATGCCACTTGAGATTGTATACTCACTAACATCCCATTTGCATCCTTATGAGAACAGGCAGCATTCAAATATCCACTCCAGATAAAGCCACTTTGCTTGGCTGGAGAAAGCAAAAGCATGCTGTGTGTGAAAATATAGGTGTGTCAGGCCTCCTAAGGAGTGTCCGTGCAGGTTGTTGAATGATACATAATGGCTGTTATCACGTATTTGGGCTCCTAGCTGTTTCTGCGTCAGGCTGTACCAGATAGCTCAACATGAAGGCAGTAAGTGTGACTGTTAGAATTAAATGCTTCAAGTTGAAACACTTTTGTGTCACTTTCGGTGTTGTGTCAATAGAGTCCCCCTCTTCCTCCCTCCTTTCACCCGTGTGAGGAGCTGATCCCAAACATGAGGGAAGAGCCGTCTCTGTCGCTGGAGTAAGCCTATTAATAGCCTGCCTCTCAAAAGCAGCACGCTTTTGGTGTCTTGTGGATATTTTTTTCCCTCCACCAGACTTCTAACAGACGGAGCCAAAATGCACATTAGAGCATGTTTCCTTCTATGAGTGGGTGTGCCGGTCATATATGAGGCTATCTGTAGTCTGCAGTGTGACGGCATCCCTTATGATGCATATGAGTTCAATGAAGTCTTTGTGGACTCCTTTTAATGCTTTTTTTCACCATGACCATATTCTGTGTCATGGTGGCATAGCCTGACCCTAAGCTTACAAGATGAAATGCATCAGGCCTCTAAAGTTGGAGGTATATTCCCGTATGATCACATAGAGTTTGATCTCTAGATGGAAAATACGCCATTTGAAACTTTCCTTTTTGCAGCTCATATTACATGTCTGCAGGCTCCTGTGTTTACATCCATTACAAAAGTAAGCACACTCTTAACAGCCTCAACATGCAGTTATGGTGTGTTTGAACAAGGAGTGCCACTCTGCACTATTGATTAAAGTATTCAATGTGAAATATACACAGATTTTGTTTCCTTGTTGATTGAAGGTGTAGGAGAAAGAGGCAATTTAAGATGACGAGAACACGATGTCTATGGACAAATGTCAAGGATCGATGAAGACATGTAAGATCGGCTGATGTTGACTGTGCTATCATATGCTGGAAAGCCTTGAGGAGTCTGGATCATCAGGGTTGCAGGTTTCGGCAATAATGACGCAGATAGAAATTGTGAGCGTCACACATTTAGAGCGTGCAGAAAGCACACTGAACACAAGTCTTTCTGAAAGGCAGACTATGTAAATTTTGAAATCAGAAATAGCATAAAAACATATTTCTGTGTACTTTAAAAACACATCAGTTTTATCAAAATATAACTTGAGTATGTGTTATTTAAAGATTCATTGCTATTAAAAGTTAGAATTTGTTTGTCAAGTGATTGACGAACTCCCACAGAGTAGAGCTCAGTGGCCAAAGTTGCCATAGAGCAGTTAAAACATGTTACCATAAAATACAGTGTCTTAGATGGTGGATTTTCTAAAGTGCATCACAGCTCCGTGGCTGTGTCCGCAAGCGGTAACAGGACCCCCAACTCTGCCCGTCACTGGCTGCTTAAACTATTAAGTCACACAGTACTGTCCAAGTTTTTTTAATGCTTGTAAAACTATTCGTCTGAGTCTTTCCCTACAACTGTTACTTACTTATATGAAAACAGTCTCTGATCCATTGTGCTGATTTCGAAATTCACTCATGTGGTCCGTGCATGGTGATCAAAACTCATGCTTTGATGTTAAAGGGACAGTTCAACCCAAAATCAAAAACATATTTTTCCTCATATATGTAGTGCCATTAATTGATCTAGATTGTTTTGGTGTGAGTTGCAGAGTGTTGGCGATATCGGCTGTAGAGATGTCTGCCTTCTCTTTAATCTAATGGAACTAGATGGCACTTGGCTTGTGTCGCTCAAAGCGCCAAACAAGTACATTTGAAAAACTCAACAGCAATGTCTCTTTCCAGAAATCATGACCTGGTTACTCAAGATAATCCACAGACCTTGTTGTGAGCAGTTTCATGTAGGAACTATTTTCTTTCTACTTAACTGCAGCCATATCAGAGCACAGGAGGAAGTGTGCATCTACTCATGGACGAGAGTCTTGTGCAAAATGTAAACATTAATGGCGCCCTCCTCAGCTGAGCTGTGACATTAACTAGCTCAGTAGGAGATGCACATTTCCCTCTGTGCTGTGAGTGTGTAGTCGAGTGCTATCTAGTTCCATTATTTTGGAGAGAAGGCAGACATATCTACAGCTGATATCTCCAACACTTGACAGCTCACACCAAAACTATCTAGACTAAGAAATAGCACTACAAGTAAGAGGAAAAATATGTTTTTAATTTTAGAGTACACTGTCCCTTTAAAGTCGTTATTCTGTTCATCAGCCTCATTGTGTCATTTAGCCAATTAGAATTTTGTCTGACTACAGTTATGAGTTATTGTTTGAACAACACCTAAACCAAAAGACAAACAATCATCCTCCAACTCGAGTCATCTTCCTTTGTTGGCCCTCTGAGCCCTCCTCGGTGAATCTCATTATGACAGCAAACACTGGTTTCTCACCTAGAGCTGCCACGATTAGTCGACTAATCGCTGACTAATCGACTATTAAAATAATCGGTGACTATTTTAGTAGTCGACTAATCGGTTTGAGTCATTTTTCATAGAAAAGTACTATAAAAGTACCCCAAAATACTCTTACTGCAGCTTCTTACGTTCAGATATTGGCAGCTTTACACACTCCCGTGACAGTGAACTAAAACCCAGCGTGAGTATGAAACAAGACATTAGATGACATAATTTTGGGGTTTGGGCGAGACAGACCGACATTGTTCAACATTTTAACACATTTTTCGATGAAATGATTAGTCGACTAATCGAAGAAATAATCGACAGATTAGTCGACAGTGAAAATAATCGTTAGTGGCAGCCCTATTCTCACCATTTTTAAAACGGCCACCAAGAGTAAACCATTATTTGCTTTTTGTGTCTCACATGCTCACTTTGTGTTTCTAAGTTAAAATACAGTTACGGTAGAACTAAACAACTGCGTGTGACAATGAAGCTTAAACATATATTATCCTACGCTATACATTAAGTCCTCCCAAGCCTCAGGATATTTACTCCCCAGGCTTGGTCTTATTATGTGCTCTCATCTTGAAGACACAGTGGGAAGGTACTGTGGGATTCCCATGTCTCAGCCTGCCGTACACAGTCCATCTAAAATGAAGCCAGTTCATGTTTTTGCTGAACTGTCAGCTATTGTCACTTGTCATACCTGCTAATGGCCATCACAGGAAAATAGGCTAAAAGAGAGTGAGTGTGTGCAAAAATTAGTGAATAAATGAGTAAGTAGCTTTTTTGATTCAGGACATCCAAAATGCCACTGTGGTGTCTTAAAAACAAGCTGCACTATAGCAGGCCTGTTGCACCAATCTGAAGAACGGATGTAGTTGATGATGGAGTAGAGCCACTACATTTCATAACTTCACAGCTGAGTTTAATGTAGGTTGGAGACTCATGCCATGCACACGCTCATGTGGGCATGTTAACCTTACTTGGAATGCTCAGGAGTGTTTTCCTTTTGGCGTTGGATTGTTTAAACAGGTGGACGTTGTGCTGGCTGGACTTAAGTGTCACCAAATAACAGCACCATGACGCCTGAGGCACAGGTATTGTTTTGAAAGAGATCGGAGGTGTAGTTCTTGACGTGTTCGGTAGTCTACTGTATCAACAAACCAGCTACAGGAAACTAGTCTAAAATGGAAAGTTTGGATGTTGGAATTCATGCTCAGGGAAACCTTTAACAAAATGCTCTGGTGCTGAATGCCAGCTACCTCCTATAACTCATATACCTGACATGAACATGTGAGAAAAAACATTTCAGACAAGCCTCTACAGGTATGTCTATCATGCTTTACTTAATTCCTATCATACACCAGAAGACCTAAGTCTGACGCCGTCTCATGTCAGACTACAGTATTTTGCAAAGACTGGGGATTTTGCAGGGTCACTATTTGCAAGACCCCAACTAGATTATTTTTGTGACAATTTCCCATCCTTTTCCTTGTGGAAAATACTACGCTAACTTCCCCTTCAGAAATATGAATTATGCTCATATAAATTAATTGCTTATGAAAAAACCACATCACTCCAGAAACACAAGATAAAAAGTGTCATATGTTGACTGTATTCTTGTCAATTTGGCATCAATATAATCTATAAAGATAAAATGTATTTGCGTACCATGTTACATTTTTGGATTTTGTTGCCTCAACTCGCCACAAGCCTCCGTTTATTAGCTGTGCTATTTTATAGGTTATTATAGCAATTCTTTGGATAACGATATGATATTTGCCGATATTACAAAGTCCACTACAATAAGATAAAGATTTAAATTGATTCAGGGGCCTTCTATTGATATGAGACAATATTATATGCCCATTTACCACAGTCTGTTACAGAAGCTGCCACCTCTTTCTTTTCTACAACACGTGCAGTATAGTTTACTTACTTTAAATCCCTAAAACAGCACATGAGGTAAGTTAACCTTCAGGGCTTTCTTCCAGAGAGCTTTTTCTGAAAGAAATCTTTTCATTTTAATCCAAACCACGATCCTTTCCTAACTGGTTTAAAACCCCGAAGGCAAACTTCTCCTAACAGCCATAAAACATGGACCAAACCAACAACAAGATCATTTAACAAAAGTACAAATTCAGCTCAGTAATAACTGTCAAGGTTCATAAACAAAACAATTGTTTTTTTGCTAGTCATTCATCATTAGCTTAAACATGTTTACAATGCATAAATTAGCCTCGCAGCTACCAGACTGTTTTTCCTCTACTCAAAGCTTAACCAATTACCTCACTGAATCTCTTGACAAAACAGCACATTTGAATTTGAGCCTGCATGCACGTTTTTTCAGCCGAACATTGTTGAAACAAACCAACTGATGTTGCTGTAGTAAGTTAACGTAATGAGATGCCCGACCAGGCAGGTATATCTGGTTTTATCTCGTAAAGATTCTATTTACATGCGGCATGTGGACTCTGTGTTGATCCATGTTTTCTCCATAATCAAAAATATTTCCACACTACTGATTTATTCCCCAATAAATATCGTTATTCTCATTTTCGTTCTCATGAGTCCCTTTTCAGTAATATTAAATACATACAGACTTAAGACAGCTTGGACTGAGTTCTGTGGTCACCTTAAACTAGATCATCAAGATCACAGAGAGTTTATTACAGCTTTGGAAATTTGTCCAAGGCAGAGAAATTGCATGAAAAGTAGTTTGTTGTAAAGCCGGCATAAGTTGCAGGGACTGGAATCCAGTTGTTTAAACGTGCTCTACCACCCAAAATCTCTACCACTTAGAAGTTCTTGTTAGTTATGTTTACTGACCTTGGTTTGCTTGCATTTGTGCAGTCTGAACCTAAATAAACCCAACCCAAAAGTAACAAAGTAAACTTTTCCACCGTGGCTCGGTCCTGAGAAAACAAACTATAGGTGTGATTTGAGTGTCCTTGTCTACTGTGTGATCTGTGGTTGTAACTGAATCTGGCTTGTTGACAGAGATCATATCATGACTTTAGGAGACTTTCCAGTGGGAAGCTCAGTTGGATGAATTCACATGATTAAAATCTGACAGATGCCAACTCTCCAGACAGCTTTAATTGCTGAGGATGTGAGTTGAGTTGTTGCTCTGCTCTCCGATTCTTTGTGTGTAGACTCCTCTCCGTTCATATTATCCTGATGATGGCTGTCTACATTCTCCTGTCCTCCCATTGCAGTAAACAGTGGGCACTGGCTCTGGTTTGCATTTGATTACAACCACTCTGTTTTTGATTACATACACCCATTGTTAGCCAAGCCAAGATGACCATATGGTGACGCAATAGATAACTATGAATAGCCCCCCTTGCGAGTTTGGTCTTCCAACTTATTTTTCATCATCTCTCCATGCGTCTCCCTCTCCTGCCCATTGACAGCTCATTAGCTCAGGCTATCACAGCCTGGAGCCCACTGAGCTGCCATATTTACACCACTAAAGATAGTACAGAGCAGGAAAAAATACCTGCCTGACTCAGTGTGTCCTCAAACCTGGAAGCTGTGCACACACTTCTTCCAGTGTTTTGTCTTCAATGAGTGTTATACAGTCTGTGTGTGGTTGGGAAGTATTTGAGCCAGCATAGAAACTATATTTAGCCTTTAATCACATGGCCGATGGTAGTGAATTCCCTAAGTGAATAATGTAATTGAGCATTCAGGATGTGTATTTATAGTGTTGGCAATAGTAGTGCAAATATGTGACACCAGACATGATGCTGCAGTGTTGAGGCTCAAACGGAGGAAGCAAATGGCTTTATTCTCAATATCAAGTCTTCACTTTGCGTCCAGCTCGCCATGTTTTCTCCCATTTTCTTGGCTCAAGTTTTATGAAGAGAAGCTCAGCAGCAGAGGCTGTGACTAAATACTTCATCTGACAGCTTGATTTTGCGTTTCTTCCCCTGCCAAAGTCTGTTCCAGTGTGTTGCTGCAGGAGTGGAAAAGTTTATGAAAGAAAGATCAGATGATGCTATTTTGGTTTTCTCCCTGCTCTGCCCTCCTCCATCCTGTCATAACACGGAATTAGAGTTTCAAGGAAAAGATGTTGGAAAGGGCTGAAAATTGCCACCAGCAGGCAACAAAAGGTCGGAATAGTACAATAATAGTAATCGTACTAATAGTAATTATACAGCATATTCTTCACCAGTATGTAGCATCCGAAAATGGCAATTATGTATCTAATAAATTATGATGAATATTTGTTTAACAGTGTCTAATGGTATTTGACAGTTTAGTTTCTATATTCAAATGTCTATTTTTATTTGGATATCCTCACAAATTTTTTATTAATTCTCAATGTAGAATTTTAAGAATACTGAATAAACAGCATTATCACTTAAGATGGTAAGAGAACGGTAGATGGTAGAAAAATAAATGGTACTACAAAATATTAGCCATTTACCCTGCATCCCACATATATGTGTGTTGGATATTTCCTGGGTCCAGACCCTTGAATCTGTCCATTCCACCGAATTGGAGTTGACCGATTCCTTTGGCATTGTGACGTGAAACAACAGTTCCTTGGTTAAAATAAAAAACGACTATATGCGCCATGGGGGCACTTGATTAGCCAATCAGCACCACTGGTGGGACTAATGCAGTTGTCAAGAATTGTCAGGAGGTGCAAGGGAACCAATAAGGAGTAACAAGAACAATGGTGAGCACTACAGACAAGATAGACGATGCTGCTGAGGCCTTTCTAAATCAACACGTCTTTTTAATATTGCCCAACATCGTAGTTTGTTTTACTTTGCTCTTCTCCACTTTTAAAACCCCTGCAAACAGGTATGTTAGTCTGGCTACATGTCACTGTTAAAATGACGTTGGACTCAGGTGGACACTTTGGTCTCTAGTGATGACTTAGGGAAAATAGAGTCCTCCTCACCCATGGATGGGTGGAGATGGAGTATAACGGGTTGATATTTCTCACTCATATCATGCAATGTCAGATTGACAAGCTGTAGCAAATGCTTTCATTTTAAAACAACTCCACTGTGGCAATAACAATGTAAGAGTGGTTTAATAAATGTGATGTGAATGTTGCAATCTGTTGTCGTCAAACGATACCACACCATGAACAGTGTATTGTAGATTTTGCATGTTGTGTGTGCTGTTGTGTATTATGTAGGGGATAATGTCCAGTGAGCGGGTCATTACCACAAAATAAACCCCATCACAATGAGGCAGGTGTTAAATCATATATATAGTATCCCACTTGTTACAAGGCTACTTACTAAAGAAATCAATCATTTGACAGTAAATATTGGTTTAAAAATTATTTCATTGATTTAAATATGACTTTTTGCTAAGTGCCTATGAGCAGAACTGCATCCAATGCTGCAGTGTGCTATTCAGAAATAAGACTGTAGAATGCTGTAATTAACCAATCAGAATCGAGCATTCAAAAAGCTATGTAATAAATATGTTTAATGTATATTGTATAATCACTTGCATTATAACCTAGTTTTAAAAGTGGAAAGGTGTTGCCACAGGAGAGAATGATGGTGTTCAAGTCTTCAAGGAAAGCCCTGCAGCTACTCTGCACAGAGTCAAGCCTCCCACAACCACTCCAGGCTGTCACTGGGGGTAAAAGTTGAGGGCCCTCTCATGAGAGGTAAGCCCCGCTTTCTGCGTCACTCAGTGCTCTGGGTTTTCTTCACACAGCCAGCCCCTCTCATGATGGAATGAATGCCAGACTCATTGACTTGTTACAGCTGGACATCATTCAACTAGATAGCTTCTGCAAAATGTCATACGAAATGATTAGGTAACATGAAGTGGTTATCGCTCACTGTCCTTTGATGTCAACACTGCCATTACCAGCTAATTTGCTTAGGATGTTGTGGTTTTTTGAATGAAGGAGGGGTTCAAATGTTTCAGATTGAATTCAACTCTGGCAAATTTCTGCCACTGACAAATAGCTGTCTTGATAAGGTTGATTGTTGAGGGAACAATCCTAAATGGAGGGTGCTATGTTGCACACTTTAGTTTTATTTAGCATTTTCTGTCAGGCTATAAACAGCTCCTCAAATGAAAAATGGTTTGCAGACTAGCTTGCATAGGTTTTCTCTCCTCTACAGTTACCCTTAATTGAATCAAATAATGTATAGTCCAGAGAACATAATGCCAAGTGGGTGTAAACGGCACAGAGAAAATAGAAGCTCAGAGAGCTGTTGTGACTGACTAGTGTGAACATGTTCCTGGCTGGCTAGTGTGTTAGCGGTTTGCTCGGTCTGAGTTCAGAGTCTTGTTTGGATATGACAGTGCTTCAAACACAAATCACAATACTGAGGTTTCCTAGTTTGCCATCAGTAAATGACTAGGCATGACTGTTATTTGCATTATCAAGTTTACGTGTGCTTTAGTCTCTGCCTTTTCTTTAGTCTGATTTTATACAGTTTGCTTCAGGGCTCTTTTGGATGTCAGAGGCTGTCTCACATCAGACACCTTGCTGTTTTTTGAGCTGTCGATTTGGTTTCTCACTTCTCCAAAATGGGACAGAATTGAGGTCATACTGTAGATGATCCATGTGATTCATCTCAGATCCTTAGCCAAATTAGAAAGTTGCAGAGTTCTCCCAGTAAGAACAACCTTATGTTGTGTGTTTGATCAGTGCAGATGTTCACATTTCTCAAGTTTGTCTCCTAAAGCATCTGACACACTGACAACATCACTGTGTCCTCATACCTCCTGTTTGTATCTTTTTGGCACAGGAGTATCAAGCTGTTTTCCTGAGTTTTACCTCCCAGGTGCTGAGTCAAGTCACCATGCCCCAGATCAGAGCAGAGGAGTCTTCTCAGGCCCAAACTACCAGATGTGTGGATATGATCATGTTGCTGATGTGGAGAACCATCTGTCCCCCCCGACTGGCCTGAGCTGTTGATCTTACCAGGCAAAATAAGCATTCACTCACTGAACCAGACAGCAGAGTTTACAGTGGGGGTCTCTGAGGGAAAGTTAGGCACTCACAGACATACATATGAAACTTGAGACAGTCTCTCAGTAATATATAGCATGAGACAGGGACTTTACAGTGGGTCGACTTTTTCCAACTTTTCCAGAGTTCATTGACCCCGCTCAGGAGGATTTGATAATGGGTGTGTGAGCAGAGTGGGACAATGAATAGCCAGGCCCCATTGGGCCCAGATAAGGAACTGGGATAAGGGTGGGAGTGTCGAGGCAGAGCAGGCAAAGCTTGGGTTCATTCCAAGAGCCATAATTATCCAGGATGGGAAAGCCAGAGAGGGATACCCCCCCACCCATCCCTCTGATGAGGCCAAGGACTCATTCATAAGATTCCCTGAAGAGACAACAGTGGGGGTTCAGTCCACATGAAAATTCACATACAGTAGTACAATGGAATCGATGTAACGGAAGCATCAAGTCATTGTGTCTGCTTGTGTTCAGTCATGTTCTACTAGTCGTGCTCCTGTCTGCTGCAGAGGACAAATGTATTTGGTCAGTGTTTTTTGAGACAATTATTGTAGTCACCTTGGATCTTTCTGTTCAGTCACCTTCAGCCATTGTTTCATTTGCCGTAGTAATTAACAAGGTCTATTAAAGTCAGACACAAAAAACAGGAAACGTTTAAGAGCTTTAAAGTAATTATTAAGTGTGTTATTTGATTATAACTGCTTGCTGCCACTTTATGTTACCATCAGATGTAGTGTGGTGCAAGCCTGATTTTCATAGACACTGACAACTACACAGTGTCAGAGGTTTCCATGTGTTTTATTTGGAAGTAAATGTGTAAGCTATAACCGGGTTATTCTAACCCATTTACTGTATGACATTTACATGCATAAATACAAAACCAGATTACTTGAGTAAAGCTCAGTGCTTGTAAATATATAGGGCTTATTAGGTGGTAAAATGTCAGACCCACAGTGCACTGATGTTACTATGGTGTTGCAACAGTGCATTAATTAGAGCCCTGCAGCCTGGTGTCCGTTAGGCTTCAGCAGCAGCCGTTTGCCATCTGTACTTGCTAAATATTAGTTGACATGCAGAGAGGAGTTACCTGAAGGATGTCTCCATGTCTCAGTTTGCAGCCAGAAAGCACACTGTGGATTTCCCAAGCTTTCCCTCCATGTCCAGACATGCCTGTCTCCTTCATTGCCTTTGAGGGTGGGAGTCATGTGTTTTGTGTACGTATTTCTGCTATTTTCAGATCAAATGTTTGTTGCATTGTTGCTTGCATTAGACAAAGAACTTCACTTTTTTCTAATAGCACAGCTCCTTGCCTCTTGTCACATTCAGAGCCTTCTTCTAAAAGCTGGGTCCTCTTATGCATCTCTTTTATGCTGCTGAGTGAGGGCCAGGACACATGCTGCGTCTTACTCTGCCTGGAAAACGCGAGGTCGGGTGCTTCTCCTGTGCCTACTCAGTGCCAGCTTTCAAGGGCACTGAGGTTGCGCCTGATATTGTGAAGTGACCACAACCAGCACTATATTGTCACTCACCAGAAATGCCGAGTTCGGAACATCCTCTTCCACGTGTTGTTTTTTAAGAGTGTATTAGGACTTAAACACGGTCCTTGGGACAGATGTAAAGCTCATGGTAGTCCTGCACTAAAATGTTCAATTTCTTCTCTATATTTATCACAGATTGATGTTTGCAGAAGTGAGGGAACATATCTGAAGGCTGTGAGTGGTTGTTCCTTGTCACATGACATGCAGTGCGCGTACTACATTCCAAAAGTTGAATTTGTTTATCTCATGTTGCAGACAGGTGCTTGGGAACGCATGCGTGCGGCAATGGCATCATCCACCCTTTTGAGAGCTCATTCTGCTCGTCTACATTGAAAATAATTGATTTGAGTGTGTGAAAAATGCGGCATGTGTACAGGCCCTGAGAATATTTTGATGTCTCTCTGCTGTTAACGTCACAGTTTCTGGTTTGAGCACTAAAGTTTAGAGACCGTTATCTTGCTGTAAAACGTTCTGTCTTTAGCATGCATTAAATTTAAACTGAAACTGAACAAAAAATCTCACTTGACTGTAGTGGTATCTAGCCATACGGACAGCTTTGTTTTGATCTGCCAAGGTTTTGAGATAGCTGTCTAATATCTGCTGCTGCCCCAAAACATTGAAGATTAATTGGTTTTAATTCATTTGAGTTTTGATACCAGCACAATGAGCACATGGAGATAAGAGTGTTTTTTTTTTTAACTTCTTTGTAAACCGTTTGATATAGTTGTGGTATGGGGAGGGTTCTTTCCATGCATGATGAGAATCATGACCTTTTTTTTGTGTTCACATATTGATGGGGTCGGAAAGTTCACAGCTTCTTACGTACTTCTCACTTTTTTTTAATCAAATGCTCTGGTTGAGGTTGACCAATGTGGATTTTGTTACGGCTCAGGTGCTCTTTTCGTGGTAACAAAACCAGAGCTGATGATTTTCTCTAAGAACACATTTCATGGTTTCAATAATGTTCTGTAGGGTAGAGAATGTTGGATAATTTGCAAAGAGAGGTTTATGTTTTATCTATTTTTTTTTTTAACCGTGTGTCATGAAAGTGTTGGTATTTATACCTGGAATTCTGTGTTCAGTTTATGTGCAGCACTTGAGCTTGCGTCAGCAGTGTTTTTCAGAGGAATTTGGCTCACTTTCATCTTGTAAACCCAAAGTGTGTGTTTTAAAGGGTCCGCTTAGCAACAGCAGGCCTTCTGTCCACTTATGTTTTTATCTATGCTCCACATCCACTTCACTTACATACAATCTGTTGTGGTGATGTCGGATTTACACCTCACGATGTGTTTGTTATAGTCATACATGCACATGCTTTTCTCTCTGTCCTTCTGTGTTTTCTCCCAGCAGCTCATGGGGAGAGACACAAACCGAATGATTGCAGAATTGCTCTTTTATCTCCCTAGAAGCCAAACTTCTTCAATAAAAGAGCTGTGGCTTGCAGCCTGCCTATTCTGTCGCAGAGACAGGACCTCAAAATTTGTGTCCCTCCTGCTTTGCTGCACGTTATACCAAAGAGCTATTATCATCAGCAGCTGCAGGGTTTATTCAGAAAAAGGGGATGCATAAAATTGTCAGTCACAGACATCACGTGTCTTTACAGATGGGATAAATGGAACGGATAGCTTTACAGACTGGATTTTCACTGATTTTCTTTTTTGGACATTATTCCAGGCTCAGCAATACTTCACTTTCAATTCAGTAATTTCAGGATTAACATTATTGTGTTGAACAGGTATTGTTTGAGGAATCTCAACCGTTTTTACTCTTTACAACTTAAACTGTGCTGTGTTAATAGCAGAGCGAGCCCTAGCCATTGCTGAGATGATGAAGACCAGGTTCAGAATTAAGATCAACCAGATGATTTCAGGGGTCACACTTTTGGAGATAATATCATTTTGATGTGTTAGGTATTCATAGCTTGTGTTGTGTTTGCTCCCAGAGCTTCAGTCAATGTGCGAAAAACTCTCTGACTGCAATGAAATCAAGTCAAACAGGGCCTGTTGTGCTAACACCAGTGATAACTAAACTGTGAAGTTGTGTTGTAGTTGCAGTTGGGGTGAAAGAAGATGCTATTGTTATTGTTTCAGTGTATTCAGGAGAAACTGTAGCCAGTTTTAGACAATACTGTAGCACCAAAGGTTAAAATATGTTGTTTTTATAACACATTTTTAAAAAGAATTAAATACATAGATGTAACATGTTATTTAGTGAGCTTTAGAGATGCTTTGGATAGAGCCATGCTAGCTGTTTCCCCCTGTTTACAGTCTTTATGCTAAGCTAAGCTATCCAGCTGTTGGCTGTAGCTTCATATTTAGTGCAGTGGTTATTAGACTTGTATCGATCCTCTCATCTAACTATAGGCAAGAAGCAAAAAAGCATATTAATCCAAGTGTCACACTATTTTGTTTGCTCCTACTGCACCACATCTACATTACCAGTTACACATGCACCAGCATGTGTGTATGATGTTGACAGTAGGTGGACTAGAGCCACAATGTAGTCAGCGTGTAAACAAAAGAGAAAGCTTCTTGGTTTATGTTAAAAACCACAAGCATTAACTTTGTTGTTGAAGAAGCTACAGATGGACCACATCATATCAACTTATATTTAGATATGTCAGAGGCAAAATTTCTTCTAAAGGCTGCGCTCACACCACATCAGGTGTTGCAGTAATTAGCCACAGTATTGCAGTGTCACGATAATGGCTTGTTTGTGGCAGAGTGGAGGGTGGAGACTATAAAAAGCCAATCTCCCTATCGCAGCAACTGAATATTTGTCTTTGGTAAGTTTTGTTATGTTGGCTTAAAAGATGTATAGAACTCCTTTTGATTATCTAGGGATGTCCCGATCAAGTTTTTCCCCCCCTGATCTGAGTCATTGAGTAATATTAAGTATCTGCTTATACCGAGTCCCGATCGGATTTGTCTGTTTTCCTAAATCGCTGTCTCACGGGAATTTCTCTGTCCCTTGAGGAGAGTATTCTCCAGTGTTTGTTGCTTTGACTCAGCCTTACCTGAGATAGTCTACCTGAATGAACTGTATTCAGTTGAGAGTTTAGTCCTCTGTACATGCGCATAAGGCTACATCAATAAATTATTTTTATTTGCATTTTGCTTGCGAGACTTTTGGTGTGCTTGCAGCGGCTTGGTGAGTGTGGTTGTCGTAAGCTCAGCACATCTGAGCATCTCCCCTCTGAGGGGGGTGAAACACCAGCACCAGTGCTCATAACGTGACAACAGCCATACATAACAGAAATAAACAGTCTCATACTGTATTTTTTCTGTCATTTATGGTGTGTGGTGTTTTGTGGTAGGCAGGGCCCAGCCCCTGCTTATACACACGTGAGCTTCATGGAGTAGAGGAGAGACTGACAGCTGAGCGTTGGAGAGCTGAGGACGGTTGCACTCATTGCGCTGCTGTGCATGAAAGCTTATAAACACCAGCTGAGGTCAAATAAAGGATCGGTATCGGGCTCTGTAAATGGCTTAATACAGCCGATCCTGATTAGTTAAAAATTGCCTTGATTGGCCCCTGTATTAGTCTTTGAGATCAGATCGGGACATCCCTGTGATAATCATTACTGTGGTATTTTTACTGCCGCAAAAGACACATGTGCGCGCCCACACAAACAAAGAAAGCAAGTGCTCTCCTTTGTAGTAGAGTACACACAAGCTGTTAATACACACTGTTATTTTTTTTGACTCACTATAATATTTACTTCTTAACTTTACAGCATTTTCGCCACAACGCCTGATTTGGTATGAATGCAGCCTCAATCCAACAGGTGCTTTGAACTTACTGACTGACATTACCCTAGAGCCCTGCTCTCTTGCTGCCAGTGCTCAAAATCCTGCCTTCTTTCTGAATTACTATGAGCTGATTTTGACACTCTGATACTTTCTTTGCCTTTGTGATTTAAAATCCTCACTTAAATTGCTTGGCTGACCCTGTGTAGCCACATCTTACACAGAAGTGTCTGCTCACATATCTGAAGGGCGTATGATGAGTGTCACACGTCACATCAAACATGCTGTGATGAACTTGTTTTGCAGGTTAGACAAAAACACAAAATTGGACACTTGGAAGATCTTTATCAGCAGGCTTTTACAAGCTGTATCTACTGTGTTGTGGTTTTTTAGTCCAGTGAAAAAGGCTTCTCCAGCTGAGTTGCACTTCTTTTCTCTGCTCACTCCCTTTATCCCCTACAGAGACCTCCACACTCACCAATTCCCTTTGTCTTTTCCCCATACACACTCAGCCACACATTCCCCCCAATACGGGTGTTTATTTAACCCTAAGCCTTTGATGGAGAGTGCTTATTGTCTCTGATCCACGTACAGTCGGTGGGCGAATATTTCCCAGTTAAGGCCATTGTTTTCTTTCCACCGTGGCCCCAGCCTGAAAAAGTACTAGCTGGTCTGGCCAAGTCATCAAGTGGAGCCTGGTACTGACTATGCTTGTGACCATACTTTTCCTCTGGCCTCTTGCTCTTTCGGGTTTCCTGCTCTGGAGTCATGCAGTTTGTCAGAGCACCTGGATGGTATTACTGTATGCTGTGCGTCTATAAATATCAGCTGTAATTTGGTCATAAATTTTTAGAGAATTTAAAAGCATGTTCATGCATCAGTCAGAGCGTCACGTTGCTCAAAAGGATATCTTCCATCACTCAGAACTACGTCTGGTTTCTCTCATCAACTTGCTAAGCCAAAATGGAAAACTCCCTCCCAATGAACATCAGTATTTGACTGTTTGACACACTCTGGTTCCCATTTAAGGCAAGCCAAGATGTACGCTGATAGAGCAATACATAATACACACACACGCACTAATACACACTCGCTACTGGTACTCCATCACTACTGAAATAGCTTGATAGCTCCTGTTATATGTCACATGGCACTCCAAAGAGTTTCAGCTTTGCATTAATAATACTTGAGAAAGCGTAGTGTGTAATACTGACTGTAGATGCGTACTGTATATACAGTACATGAATATGTTGTTTTGTGGCTATTGCTGGTCAATTGTCATGCTGCATCCAAAAGGCACGTGTTGTTTTCTTCTCTGAGATGCAAATAGAGGGCCAGCTGCACAGGGGGGTGGTATCGAGTGTTACTCCTCAGCAAGCTGCTGTGATTTTGGAGCTTGGCGCCTGCTTTAATTACTGCATCATTAGTCCTCCCACTCTCAGCCTCACTTCTAGAGAAAATGAAGGCCCAGAACAGTTGGGGACCTCGAATGTTTTATCTTTTCAAAATACTGAATATCAGATTAGGCTGTATTCTAAAACAATAAAATCCACCTTTCGCCAAAAACTCTCAGACAACAATGAAACAGCTTAGCATTGAACTGTGACAGTCTGTCTCCCTCTGTCTTTGCACCATGTATGAAATGTGCTGCATGCTCTGTGCAAGGCACCAAACTGGTCTCACTAACAATTCAACAAATTCTGACGCTTGATCAGTGGCCCTTGGCATCAGTTTCCAACGCACTGAGGCACCCTTTAGCGTCTGTATTCTGATGCTCTGAGCAACTTCCATAGAACAAGGAGCGAGAAACTTCGAGTAGGGTGGGCAGGACATTTTTAACCAGGTGACTGCTGTTTATTTAGTTAATTTATTCAGTGGGACCATGTACAGTTTGAGACATAATTGTCACCATTTGCAGACACAATACAAAGTTATACAATTAAAGGAAGACACAAGACACGCAACACAAAGCTTCACACAAGGAAGACACAAGACACGCAACACAAAGCTTCACACAATAGCACATCACAAATGTATGCTTGTTAAAAATAAACGCAAACCATGAAGACCATAAGATAGATTACAAGGTCAGTGAGTGCAGAGAAAAGCAGTTTAACAGACTTTTTAAGGTGGATTTTGCTGATAGAGCTGCAGCTCCTCACATCGTCAAGCAGGGTGTTCCATTGATTTGTGGCTTTTACAGAAAAAGCTGATTGCTCAAATGCAGTGCGGTGAAATGGTATGGAGAAACCTCTTATAGAGGATATTTATTTGGATCAAATAATGATGTTCATGTTCCTTAAAGGGCCAGTGTGTAAAATGGGTTGAAAACAGTGACATCAGTGGTCAAATTCTAGATTGCAGGGCTCTCGCTCACCCCTCCCGTCGGGTAAATGACGGTGGCCTTGTAGGGACAAAAAGCCTTGCGCACGAGTTTTTCAGGAGTAGGTCTATCTAGCGACGAGGTGAATATTTATTTAGAAATCTAAACCATGTTACGATATTGTAATGAA
>NC_065524.1:8303051-8316204 GCF_006386435.1 Epinephelus moara
CTTCGTTGGTTCATTTATACACACGAAACGCGTTCTCTGGCTGGCTGGATTGTCCGCTCGGTCTGCCGTACATACATGGCGGCACAAGATGGCGACCTCTCTAAAGCAAGGCCCTTGCTATATATATATATAAAAAAGCATAATTATAAGGCTACGAAAACCAAACGAATTTTATTTTATAGCGATTATACATATAAACATATTAATGGGTAGAATATTCAGATTCATATTCAGATTGACAATAAACCATGCCAAATATTACACACTGGCCCTTTAAGAAACCACAAATCAACAGCAAGTTATTTTAACAATGTTGTGTAGTATGTCATGTGAAGTCTGTCACAGAGGTCATGTGACATAGTTAAGTTACATTATGTTAGTAAGATGTAAGCCTATTTTAACCCCAACCATGATCTTTTTTATGAACCTAATCATGCACTTTTGTTGCCTAAACCTGAAGAAGTAAACTTAAAACAGTGTAAACCTACGTTGGAAATTTATTTTGAAATGACACTGTCTGCATTTAATAAGCTGAAACTGATACACCAGAATCTAGGCCATCATAGTTTGATGTGTAGGGCTATTGACCAAACATTGGTATTTGATGAATTGCTGAGCTAACTTCTTTTGCTGATGTAGGCCATGAGATGCGTCAGAGAAATTTAAGAAATGTACCTTGTGTTAAATATTTTTGGCAAACTGCACTGCTCCAATAAATTAAGGGAACACCTTATCATCACAGTAGAACACTACGTCAGTTAAACTTCAGGGATTTGAATCTGTCCAGTTTAGAAGCACAAGTGATCGTGAATCAGTTTCACCTGCTTTGGTGCAAATGAAAGTGACAGTAGGTGCATTGGAGAGGAAAAAAAAAGCAAGACAGCCTCCCGAAAAGGAATGGTTCTACATGTGGTGGCCACAGACAGTCGCTCTCTCCTTATCCTTCTTGCGTGATTCTCCTCTAGTTTTGTGTTCTGCATGTGTCCTTGTCACGACTGGTAGCATGAGGAGGCACCTGCAGCCCAATCAGGTTGCACAGGTAGTCCAGCTCCTCAAGGATGGCACATCCATATATGCGATCGCAAGAAGGTTTGCTGAATCTCCCAGCACAGTCTCAAGAGCATGGAGGAGATGCCAAGGGACTGGCCGTTACCCAAGGAGAGCTGGACAGGGCTGTAGAGGGGTATCAACCCAGCAGCAGGATCACTATCTGCTCCTTTGTACAGGAGGAGCACTGCCAGAGCCTGACAAAATGACCTCCAGCATTTTGTGTCTGGTGTGCATTAGTGTTATGCGGTATAGTGGTACCAACGGTAGACCGCGGTACTAAAACACGACGGTACATATGATGCCATAATGTTGGAGTACCGTAGTACTACCTCACGGTACCACTACTGTGGGATAAGTTCAAAGTCCAATCGCAAGAGGGTGACTGTCCATGTGCCGTCCAATAACGGCGTGCGCTGGCCACCTGGCACTCAATATGCTGCTGCAGTGGTTTGTTTTCCAGTGACATTTCAGGTATTAGCTGAGCAGTTGAGGATCTTTAAGCAGTGAAAGTTATAATTTATTTCTTTTTACTTGTAGGCTAGATTTGTTTTCCACAGAGCTCTACGGTGTGAGCATTTTACTCGCATTTGCGACTAAAAATAGTTTTGTGCGAGCAAAAAAAATCATTCAGGAGCACGCTGTGTGAGTACAGATTTCAACCTGCAGCAGAAACGAAAGGCAAATCCGTGTGAGTACAGATTTCAACCTGCAGCAGAAACGAAAGGCAAATCCTCCCGGTTGTGGGTTGAACGGGGGTCACAGACAGGAATGCAAATACGACGACCACAGTGCTCCGCGGCGCAAGATAATGGCTTACTGGCGACTGAGAAGCCCGGCTCCAGGTCCAGTAATTTCCTCTTCGTTGGTGTCATGACTGCCCAGAAATACCTGAACAGCTGAGCCGTGGCGGCACACAGGTATGTGACGTGTCAGAGGAGAAATGAGCCGTTCACATTTCTCTCTTTGTGGCAGGTAACGGCCCACAAACCTCACCACACTCAAGGGACTGTTCTTAACTTATCACAGGAGGAGGGTGGCTGGTTGATTTTTATTTTATTTATTTATTTTATTTTGATCCCCCTATGTTAATCACTTACTGATGCTGTTTTTGAAGTATGAATAAGTCAATAAGTAATTTATTCCACTGAAATATCATTGATGTATTATAGAAAAGTGATTCATCTTTTTATAAATGACAAAAGGCACATCTGCCTAATTTTTGCTGTGGTATTGTGATACTAGAACCGTGGTACTTTCACTGGTATCGTACCGTGAGTCCCAATTTTGGTACCGTGACAACACTAGTGTGCATGTTTCTGACCAAACTGTCAGAAACAGACTCCATGAGGGTGGCATGAGGGCCTGACATCCTCTAGTGGGACCTGCTCTCAGCTCACCACCATGCAGCTTGACTGGCATTTGCCAGAGAACACCAGAATTGACAGGTCCGCCATTTGCTCCCTGTTCTCTTCACAGATGAGAGCAAGTTCACACTGGCCACATGTGACAGGTGTGAAAGAGTCTGGAGATGCCATGGTGAACGTTATGCTATCTGTAACATCATTCAGCATGACTGGTTTGGTGGTGGGTCAGTGATGGTCTAGGGAGGCATATCCTTGGATGGTCGTAGCCAACGGTACCCTGACTGCTGCCTCCTGGTGCAATTATTCAGTCATCAAGATCTGATGTGTGATTTAAGAGTTCCCTTAATTTTTTTGAGCAGCACTACTGTGTCAGTGTCAAAACCTCCTCAAAAATAAGGACATCAGACAACAACAATTACATTTCAGAATGAATGAAACGGAATTAAATTTTAAATATACAGTCACCCATGATTGAAACAGAACATAGTGTTTATTACAGTAATACAGTAATACCGTAATAGTGCTGGCTACAAAGCAGGGTTAGTTGCAGCTCTATTGTTCACTGAGCTGTGCTGATGTGCCTGAGTGGTGAACAGCCGGGTGGGAGTGTGACCACTCCCCACTGATTTCCCCCTGTGTTTCTGAAATTGTCACTGGGGCTTTGCCAGTTTTCCAGCACATGTGTGTGTATTTGTACAGAATGCATGTCGCATGTGTGGTCCCGCTCGCTCAGCAGCCTTATCATCCCTGGCCTTTGCAAGGGGTTATCACTTGGTCTTCCACTAGCAACAGTAAAGTTTCCACTGCGGACAGCTCGAACAATGCAGACCCTCCCTCGTCTCTCCACCACTTCTGCCTCTCCTCTGGCTGCTATATTTAAACCTCAACCACAAGTATATCTTTGTCTTAGACATCCTATTATTTCTTTACGCTGTTGCCGGGAAAAGGTCCCATGTTCCCGAGCCAGGGAAACTGTGTGACAGTTGAGTATTTAGCCTCACCCGAATTTCCTTTTCCAGCGACAAGAACAGTGAGAAAGTTTGCAATGGAGACAATAAATCAGATAGATTGGGTATTTTTAGGATTAGGCTAACTTGTCTAAATAATACTCTTCCTGGTGCTTTTTGGGACACACTCTAAATTGCACTGTTTTGTTGCGATTTCTTTCAGTAGCAACACTTTCATCCACACCTCTGCTAAATCAGCGGTGTGTCAGTCAGTGTGGCTGTGCTTCAGCGGGTTTCATTGATGAAAGAGCTGAAGATTTGTCACTGGAGCAGTAAACAGTTGTTTGTAATGTGGATTTAAACAGAAAGAAGGACTGTTAAGCAGTGATTTAAGTGGTCATTGAATTGACAGGCTGTAGATAAAAGGAGGACAACTTCACACTTGGCAGTCACACACACACTTGTCTGAAGGGCTGCTCTGGCCTTTTGCCTGCAGCCTGTCAGCGCTCCTTCAGTCCGGTCGTCCCTTGGGCTCCACGGGATAGGCCAGCCGTGAGATGCCCGTCCACATACCAGCTGAACAGATGGTACCGTCTCCACCTTGCCTGCTTCACAGGTTTTTATTACCCAGTTTGGCCAGCGAGAAGCTAGTTAGAAAGGGAGGACAAATGCCCTGTGAAAAAGGAGTACATTCATACACTTGTTAATGCTCATCATTTGGCTTTACAGGTATTTACTTTGTGTGAATAACAGATGGAAACCTTGTTAAATTGTGTAAGTAAAAATTGTAAATGTATGTTCCAGGACAAGCCCTGCTTAGCGTGTCAGGTGAGTTGTAGACACATTCCAGCTTTACTGTACAACTGAAGTAGTATGGCAGGAGTAATATTATGTACTTAGGCTGTTACAAGCTGTCCAATAGACATAAAACTGTCAGACACAAAATAGCACAAGGGTTTACAAGGTTTGGCATCTGGTTTGTGCTCCTGTCGTATACAATGAGGTAAAAACTATAACCTGGCTGTTTCCTCATGTGGCACATCTTTATTATCTTTATATCCAGAGATACAGACATGTATTCTAGGAATATTCATATTCATATGTCTTCATCTGTTACACTCATCTTCACCTAGATATCTACCTGTAGAAATCACTAGACACTAAACTATAATGTTTCAGTTTATATCAAGTCTTAAGAGGAATATCTGCAGTCACATGGTCAAGTTGTGTCCCAGCAATGCACCTATCTGTATAATGTAGCCCAGGCTGAATGTATGACTCAATAATAAAAGGCTTCCAAAATGCAACTTGGGGCCCTCAGTGTTCAGGCTATAATGAGCAGGCCTGTCCGCCTTGCTGCTCTGAATAGCAGCATCTCTAGTTAGAGCTGCAGCTCAGCAGCAGACCTTTGTTTCTACACCTGGGCTTTTATTTCCTGAAAATAAGCAAGGGGTTGTTTTTCCATCACGCCACAAGTCAGTCAGTTTTTGCCATCATTCATTTTGCTCAACTCCTGAGCCGTCACTCAGATGCAGAATTCATTTTAACATTTACAAGTTTGAGTAGGGCATTAATGCCCAGAACATAGTCAATTTGGATCACCCAATTTTTAAAATCTACTTCCAAGTTGCCCTTGAGCACAGTCGTGATCCCTGGACTCCTCCAGTGAAGTGCTCAGCGTCTATATGCTTTACTTTCAGATTAAATGTGCGTACAAAGTGTGTGCTTATTTTACTGTCACTGGATAAAGTGATGGATAAGTGGAGTGTAAGTGGAGTTAAAGCGACTGTATGTATGCATTGTCAGCAGTAAGTCTAGCACAGTAGGTGTCGTCTTGACTGATGCACTTCCTTTGTCTTCACATATACATGTTTGCACACATGGATCCAAAGGCAGTGACAGTGAGATGCGAGAGGCAGAGTGAGTATCTTATCTGATTGGCTGCTGGAAGAGGTAAAGTGGTGAGTGAAGAGACACTTAACAAGATAGGTGGCCGGGGAATCTGGTCTGGGTCTAGCCTTTCCCGTTTGTTATATTTTTTACTTCCCACTTCTCAGCTAGAAATAGGAGTACAAGACTCTGTACATTTGATGATACTGTGAAACTGTGCCAACATCTGACATGGTATGTTGACACTGTCTTTTTTCCTGGTGCTTAACATAGCTGCACTGATTTTTATCTTTTTTTTTTTTTTTCTCATTTTTAAAATTCTTACTAGAGAAGCACTGATTGCAATTTTGTTGGCCGATTCTGATTTCCTACTTTTTAAAAATCTTACCTGCCGATTCCAATTTCATGTTGTACTTCATTCCTGGTAAAGTAAGTACATGTTCATTTAACTGGGGGAAGCCAAACTTGTGATCGTGATTAAAATTTAAATAATTGTGCAGCCCTAGACCCTGCTTGGTAAGAAAGCTAACTAGAGTAACTAGCAAGCTAGGTTGGACCATTCAGATCTGAGTTTTTAATTCAACAGTACCTCCTAGAATATGGCACTATTTGTTTTAGCATTTTACATTCACTTACATTAAATGGTTAGCTTTAGCTTTTGTATTTGAGCCTATTATCAACTACCCCAGTAGCCTGCTAGTTATCGTCACTAATCAGCTAACTTGCAGACAAGGTTAGACCAACCATATTTGTGTATTTATTGAGTTATTCTTCCCTGACTAAGAAACTAAGTGTTTTAGCATCTCCCATCCACTTACATGAAACAGGTAACATCAGCTTTGCTATGCCAAACTTTTTAGCTACTCATCGACTCTGTAATTAATACAAGTTTGGGATGTATACCCTGATCTGCTTGTTAGCTTAACACTGTATCTCACAAACCATGTGCAGCATGCATTGCAATCAATTACAACTTTTGAAAATGGTTTGTAGCAGCACTGACAATAGTCAGTCGCTGTCTGTGCTGCTTTTAGTGAGATGAACCACCGTGCAGCCTATTTGAGTTAATTTAAACGGCACAAGAACGGCTTTATCCCAGACAGATCGGCTGGTCATCGGCCACAGCCGATCAAGCTAAAAATGGGCCACTTCCGGTCATTAGCGGATTGATTGGTGAATCTCTAATTCTTATTGATTTGATTACAGATACCTGTGGATTACCACAAAAAACGGAAATGGGGAGTATGTTGACTCCTAGATGACCTTTGGCTACTGCTCTTAGGTTCACTGGTCCTTCTCTTTTTCCTTAAGACTAACTGTCCCCTACAAGATGAATCATGCTGTCCAAACATAATGTGATTTATGAGAGCTGAAATTAAATGAATAACCCAGATAACATAATCTTATTGGTGTCCTTGAATTAACTTTGATTACTATAATAAGTTTGATACACTATTTCACTGTGTGTGTAGGCACAACGCAGTGTTAAGACGCATTGGGCACTCTAAGGTCAGCACAGTCCACACACTATAGCCCCGTTCCCACTGGACAAAAACCCACTAACACCCACAAACAATGGCTTTTTTATTTAACAGGAAAGCTTACAATTGACATTCATTAAATTTGGTGGAAAAAAAGGTAGAAGCATGAATTAAATGTCCAGAGTTCACCAAAGTTGACCTTGACGTTAAAGATTCATGCATATAACCTCTGCCCCCATGAGCAGGTTAACTGGTTGCATGGTTTTTATTGAAATGAATGAATTTAGCAGGTGTGACAGGGCCATCAGGGGAAAGTAAATGGATTAAATCAAAATCACACTAAGCAAGAGATGCAGATGCAGCCATTTCTCTTCTTTTTTTCCTCCTGTAGCAGTGGTTATGTTTACCATGAACTCTGTCAGTCATTGTTGTTCATCACACTGAGGTGGGAAAGATGACACTTTGCTGCAGAGAGTCAATGTGTGAAACAGCCTAAAAACCAAGAATAAAGGCCACATGGTCAACCCCCATATCAGCAGGCCCTGTGTGTGTTTGTGTGTACCTTAAACTCGCGTCCTTTTCACCTCGGGGGAAAGTGAAGGTGAGTTTAGGCACACAATGTTTTGCATTTGTTTGTGTGACTCAGTGGAATTTCTCATCACATCAGGGAGCCAGAGTTAGACAAAATGGTTGAGTTTTTGTTAGAGACAACAGTGTGTGTGTCTGGCCAAAAGTGTTTATGAGTGTGTATGAATTTTGCATCTGGAACAGAGAGATTACATAGGACTTTGTCTCTCAATTCCTGTTTATGCGTCTCTCATGATGACCAGATTACACTCCTTATCCTGTGTGTGTGTGTGTGTGTGTGTGTGTGAGAGAGAGAGTCTGACTGTGTGCGGCTTCCCCATTTCGTCCCGTCTTATTGTGTGCCTTTATTCTGCTGGAAGGTCACCCGAGGGTGACAGGACTGCCTGGGAGACGTGATTAGATGTATCAGATGATGAATGGGATCAGACCGAAGTAAATAGGAACTCGGGTGGTAGCATCTGTAAAACTGATGAGGTGTTTTGTGAGAGCCGCTGCACTCTAAAGGGAGATGTAGCTCGACAGACAGCGGGGACTTTGTTGCAGAGAATGAATGCCTGAAAACAGTGAATCATTTTGAAGATGAGAATAAAACAGAGGCAGGTCAGGATTCAGCTTTAGCAGTTTGCCTTTTTTCAGGTGATCATTGTTGTTTTTCAGTGTCTGCCCACATTACAGCTCCCACTCATCTATATGATCTAGCAGTATGTGAGAGGGTCATTCCATTTCTGGTCTACACTCATTTCTGTATCTGGCTAGATGTCTGAATACTTAAATCACACTTTGGATGAGAATAAATTAGACTGATTGTTTTGCTGCTGCTGGTTTCAAACATAAGATAGATGTTAATGTAGCCTACAAAACATACTACAGATTTTTTGTTCCTAGAGACTCACCAAATAGTAGAAAGGATATTGGATCATACACTGTTCTTCAAAATGTGAATGGCTTAAGATTTTTTTAGCCACATTAGCCACATGGTGCCATGAATGGCTTAGTGGGTTTGTTGGTCTACCACTTGTGTATAGACAGAACTATCTCAATAACTATCAAAGGATTGCCATTAAAATGTGTGCCTACGGGATGAATTCAAATGACTGTAAATTTAGTGTCACCAGCAGGTCAACGCATTTACCTATCTAGTAAAATATTTTGACATTTATAAGATGTATACAACATCCCATTCAGGCACAGGTATTTATGGTTCTCAGAAGATGAATTCTTCTGAAATTAAGGTCAATGTTCCCCACAGGATAACTTGTAACATATTTAATGATTACCCACACTTCTTTTCTTTGTATCTAGACCAGGGGTAGGGCAACCTGTGGCTCCAGAGCCAAATGCAGCTCTTTGACCCCCCATTGGCTGTGAATGTTACATTCTGCAACTGTAAAAATTTTTTTATATTTTACACACTGAATTAAAAACCCCCAAACCATTTTCATATTTTGTGAACTACAAGGAGCATCTTATGTCTGCGACCTGGTGCCTTTTTCTCTTTATTTTGCCAAACCTCAATAGCAATGGCCAGTCTTGAGTCTCCCTAGTTAGGCCAACTATGGATTTCATATCCAAAAAAGGAAGTCTTGGAGTAAAATAGAGAATTCAGTTGTGTGTGGACAGATGTGTTTGCTGTTAATGCTAACACTACAATGTTAAAGTACCAAAGAGTTGCCTCCTTATGGTAAAACATGTTAATAAGAGCTTATTTAGACCTGTTAGTAATGTTGATTGGGTAATGTAGACTTAATAGGCTGTGTTACCTTCATTATAAGGCTCAAATATGTTTTGCAGCTCCAGACATTTTTTTGAAGTTTCACTTGAAGTTATCAGCTTGCAAAAATAACTTTTGGCCACCAGCTAAATGGCTAGTGAATGTCTACCAGCCACTTGCATTTTTTACCAGCATCTGTCAAGTAGATGGAGCTAATTTTGTACCCTGAAAGTAAGCATTTAGCTCATAGCACTACTGTGCTCAGTACAGCCTGAAACTGTTACTGGTTTCACCATGAATTATGGAATGTAATGAAATGTGAATTTCTTGATGGTTGCTACTACCTTCTCAAAATTTTATTATCTTTAAAGCCATGTTTGATAACTGTGCTTTGGAAAACTTACGGTAAATACTGTCTGCTATCAACCAAAGTTAGCAACAGTCTCCCAGACGCAGGCGCAGCATGCAGCATGGGTTTGTTTTGCTGTTCCCTTGTTTACAGAGTGGGTGTGCAGCAGGCAAACCCACTGATGCTATTGGTTCTTTGTCCTCATCTACAGTGACACAGACACTTGAGCAAGCATTTCAAGGAGAGGTGATCTTTAATGTTAGTGCACACTTGATATGGTTTTCATATGTTTACATGTTTATGGAAACAAAAATAGCATGCTCATTTTATTTGTGGTTTTCAGTATAAAGCTTGGTGAATGGGTTCAGTGTAAAAGTACTTTTTCAGCACATTTGAACAGTACTATGATAACAGTAATAACAGTGATAATTTTGGTCACTATAATCATGATAGAAAATTTTCATACCATTTCATTTGTAGTGCAGCCTCAGAGCTGCTAGCTTGGCTGTGGGCTCTTAGTCTTGTTTTTTTTTACAAAGACAAAGTTTGTTGTCACAGCACCAACGATCAAACAACCAATGTGCACTTGTGACTTTAGTCTGCAGAGAAAAATATATGTCAGTATCTGAACTGAGTGACATGTTATAATCCTCTGCACAATGCCATCTCTTACAGGACACCTCTTACATACAGTTCCATGATCAGGCAAACATGCATCATATCTCACACTTTTCCCCCTCCTTTTGTCTTTCAAATGGCCTACATGACCACTAGTTACTTACTCTAAAATAAGTTATTAAGTCATCATGCTGCCAAATTTGTGACACACTTGAAATGTCCTCTGAAATGTAGGCTAGCCTCATCACTTTCCCAGTTGCTGCTCTCTGATGTCAGTTCACAAGAAAGTTGCAAAACTGGATTGTGAAATGATTCAAGTGTGTCATGAAGTTTGTGAACTCTAACTGCCAAATAAGGACAATAATAAAGATAATACTGTGTGCCCTGCTTGCAGGGACCTTCCCAGGCCTGTGTGCTGATGTTTGTCAGAGAAAATGGAAATGTCTTAAAATATCCAGGGAGGAGCCACAGACGATATTTTACGCAGGGAGAGAGAAGAGGTGTAACTGAAAGAAGAGGAGGATTCAGAGAGTTCAACAACAGGGCAAGGTCATGTTGTTCATCAGCAGTCTGTGTACTATGACCCAAACCCCCTACATGCAGGTTCTAGATACAAGTGGGGCCTTCACTTGTACATTTCAGCTACTTCAGCAGATGGTCAGCCATCTTTAACAAGCTTGTCGTGTGTCCAGCGTCTTCTCCTGGCCCAGGTTTTAACCACTGAGGGCTGTTGTGGTGTTTCTGAGGCGTGACTCACCCACTCTGGGTCTGGTTGAGGTCGGGGCCTGGGCACTGTGTTGTGGAAACCCAGCGCTCTCTCCACTGTTTATTTTGGAAGTCTGGTTTTCTGGCACTCTGTGAAGGTCAATGCTGAGGGGAGCCATTAAATGAAAGGACTACTTGGGAGATATGTTCTTGATTTGGACATGTTTTGGACATGCTTTCTGATGGAAGAGCGGGGGAGAGTCTGGTTTGTCCCATTTTTGGGCCTGCCTGATGTCCTATGATGGATTTAACCTATTTTTGTCCGATGCGGATCCCCATGTTGATCTTTCTGCTCTACATAGTACATGGTGACAGAAAGAATTGTTGTAGGGCTTCTCTGAGACATTTTAATGGGGTCCTGGTGGAAAGGGAAACTGACCCCTCTGTGCCCCCCTCGCCGTTCACTCGTTTTTTTTTTCTCCCCTCTTCTTTTTTTTCCATTCTCACTCTCTCAAGCACTCCCACAGCAGGAAGAACCCAATTATAGAGATATCGGGCCCATGCTGAAAACGTGATAGCCTGTGAAATGTCTTCGGCGTCACACAGAGACAATGTTTGTCCTGCCCCAGTGCAAACAGGATGCTGTGTGCAGGAGAGCGGCGCGAGATAAGAACAGACAACGGCAAGAGGGAAAGACTAGAAAAAATGGCAACCAAGGGGGCAGAGGACAACATGGACAGAGAGGGGAAAAAAACAGCTGGGAGACTGATGAGGCGATCCGATGACCCCGGAGAGACAGAAGCAGAGCAGTAGCACAGTTACAGTATCACTTGAATAGTGCAAGTCTTGTACAGGAAGTAGAAGGGTATGCGCTGCCACCTGAAGGAAACACAACTTGTACTACAGACATTGTGTTGTCTCTCCTCCTCCTCCTACTCTTAACCATTTCCTGTTGCTTCCTTGCTACATAGTAGCTCACAATGACTTCATTTACCAAGGAAATTAAAGGTTGATTTGTATGACACTTCATCATTTGTAGCAGAATTTAATAAAGGCTCAGATACACTGTGTTGGAAAATCACACATTCTGGCAACAGAGTTCTGTATGAAAGGTGTAATCACATGTTATTCTCACAAAGAAACAGATTACGGGGTGATTATATCTTCTTTTTTCCACTCAGCGAAAGACTATTCTTGCTCTCCAGATGTATCTACTGAACTCTTTTCCGTAATGCTGTCGTAAAGATACTAATTCAAGATTAAAAAGTAGGTCATGTCAACTTTCGAGCTTAAGTTAAAAAATTAGACTTATTCATGCTCAACAGGGAGTCCCTTCCAGCAACATGACGAATCAACTGTAATTATCTTGTTTAATCAAGATCATAATTACAGTAAGTTGTTTAAACTTTTTCTGTATTGCATAACCACACTACGCCTGTCAGGGTAACACTGATTTATGGATGTCTAAATATTTGTAGCCACAACCTTGTTTACATGCAGTCACATCTCTAGGTTCATCTTAGATAACATACTGAAGATAAATAAACTAGTATGAGAGCCACATTCAGACGTTGGCATTTATTTAAAGAGAGGTAAAATTGATCTTGCTTACAAGGGACAACATGACTTATGACATATTCAGCCAATAGCAAGAGTAAATAGCAGGGCTTGTTGATAACCTAACCGTCAGTTATTCATATCACCACAGTAAAGGCTTTTATTAGGTTGTGTTTTGCTGTTGCTGTGACATTCATCTTTTTTGGTAGCTCTCAAGATTAACACCAAAAGTCTCTCTTTTGTTGGTTTTGTTGAATCAATACAAGTAAACAAACTCCAGGATCGATATCAGAATCGATTTCAGACTTTTAGACCTTTCATACAAACACGCAGACATGGAAACAGGACTCAAAACCCTGCTCCGTCCTCATCAGACATTTCCGTGCAGATGGCTCTAGAGATTGGAGGCATCTGAGTGACTTTTCAAAGCTTGAGAAAGTAGAGCAGGCGCTTAATGCAAAATCTGTGACAGCTTAGTTCTCTATTCGTCTCTTTCTTCGGTTGCTTAATTATGCAAACGTTTCTAAGTATGTCCTTTTTGCAGATTGAATCCTCTTTTTGAAAGTGTGAGCAGAGCTGGTTTGACCATGTCCTGGATGTCCATCCGAGGGACATGGGTTCGTCTACATTTTCAGTTGACCAAATTATTAATGGGCAGCTGTGCAGTAATACTGTACTGTAATGTTTCATTAACTATCAGATGCATCATGGAATGTCTTGGCCTTGCATATTCATAGAGGAATTCATTAAAGCTATGATTAATATGGCAATAAACATTGTTTTTAAGGGTAAATTTTAAATTACATCTTCAAAAAATATTGCATTGCACCATCAGAGCATTCAACCATCTTATAGCGCCCCCCCCCCCCCCCCCCCCCCCGCCGAGTCCACAC
>NC_065524.1:8316235-8338630 GCF_006386435.1 Epinephelus moara
CATCAGAGCATCAACCATCTTATAGCGCCCCCCCCCCCCCCCCCCTCAATGTGAGCATCATGCAGAAAAAAAGAATCTATAGCTTCAGCTTGAAAGGATCAAAACTTGAGCACCACTTCAAAAACTTCATGATAAGGCCAGTAACCTTCATCTGAGTCAGCTGATGAAGGTCACGCTGGTGACCCTGATAAGGAAGGGCTGAAATGTGTTTGTCTCATAGTAAAGTAATTGCTGGAGTTTTGATCTTTCAAGATTTAAAGTGATAGTTAAGATCTTTTGAAGTTGGGTTGTTTGAGGTACTTTCCCATAGTCAGTGCATTACATGCAGCAGATGTCAGCAGCAAAATGTATTTTAGTCATCTAAAAACATCAATATCAAGGCTATACCTTTTATTTAGAATATTTTCACTACTTTACCTTTGTCAGATGGCAGTTTATGACAGGTAACTTCAGTTGTTTTATTGCTCTTTTCAAAGCCAGACTCCATTGAGAAAAAACATAATCTAACATTGCTGAACACAGGAGCTGCTGGTCTACCGCTGCCTCTATCAGTTACTTTATGTTAATGTGTGATTTTGCTATTTAAAAGTGTTGGTTCGGATTCACCCAAGTCACACAATAAGACAAAATAAGTAGCTGAACGAGGCTGCGGTAACTCAGCAGCTCCCGTATTGCGAGCCAAAATTACTGTTTTTGTCAATGGAGTCTGGTGGCTTTGATGAGAGCATACATGGGCAGCTGAAGTCGTTAACGGCTTCCCCCATTGGAACAGGCTTTCTGACAGAAAGGTTAAGTGGTGAAAATACTCTTAATATAGTGTACACTTAAACTGATTCTAATTTTTTTTTTTTTTTTTTTTAGGTGGCTAAAATATATTTGATGCCGACCCCTCCACAGCAGTACTTTGCTCAGCTCCCATGTGCCGCTTCTCTAAACTTTTATATATACACACTGACTATGGATAGGCACCTCATACAACCTCACTTAAAAAAAATCTGAACTGTCCCTTTAAAGTCCTTCCAAATATGTGAAGTTGCACCACAACCCCAAAATTGAAGCTTTCACCACCAGCTGCTGAAATAACTCTGCATTCTTCAAAATATGGAGTAAGTGTTGTAGAACAATAAATGAGGCAAGCAGCCAAAGAAGTAAATAAATATTTCTCATGTAACTTTTTAGGGAAGTCCCAAAGGTCCTTGGGAAAAGAACTGATAATGGGGACGTGGTTATTTTTGGAAAACCACTGGCAGGATTCTGTGCATCGTAAATATTGTGCAGATAGACTCTTTGTTGGGTTCCCTGACAATGTGACTTAGTCTGTAGCATAGCTACCGTCTCTGCTCCCTCTGTTGAATTACCCCAGCGGGAGCAAAGTAAACACGAGGATTAACCTTCAGCACTGCATCTGACACACATTTTAAATCTCAGATAGAATACATTTCAAAATGTTAAGAAATCCTCTCAGTTTTCTCAGTGGTTGTCCCACTGATCTGTGTAGAAAACTTCAGCTTAGTACATTTTTTCATTTTCCAATCATGCATAAAGCTCCTGTGCTCGAGCGAATAAGATATTCTACTTACAGTGACAGTAACCAGGCCTGTACAGCGTTTTATTAGATCTTTCAATCACTGATGCCATGTGGAACATTGTTTGATTCTTCAGGAAAGTGTCTGGAGCTTGTAAAAAGTCAAGGGTTTTTATGTCCACTCTGTAGAAGTTGCACTCGTTCACACGTGGATGTTTTTCTTTTTTCTTTTTGTAGAACCTCAACTTGTCACTGCTAATGAGCTGCTTCACTGTAAGTGGGAAAGAGCTTTGCTATACTGTACTTCATGTCTTTAAGGAGAAGATAACGCTTTTAGCTGCCCAGATGCAGCCAAAGTGGGTATTTGACCTCTTGTCTATGCAATTAGAATCACATTTGTCCAAAGGCAAATGTATTTACTTTATTTTTTTATATTGAAAATATAAAACTGATGTGATCAAGAGTCTTTTATCCTTTTTGTTTGAAGGATTTACATAAAGTCTGTAAAATATTGGGAAAAAATTAAAGGTCTCATATTGTAAAAAGTCAGATTTTCATGTCTTTTGAAATTAAAAACCAGGTATTGGTGCTATATAAATACTGTGAAAGTATCAAAAAGCTTAATCCACAGAGAAATGCACACAGTCTGTAATCAGAGTCTGTGCCTTTAAATGAGCCGTCAGGACTTCTGTGAAGTTGTGATGTCACAACCATACCTTATAAAGGTAGGAACTGCTGCTACAGTGCGGTTACAGTCATTTTCTGGCTGCAATGATGGTGCGAAGATGTGGAGAGCAGATGTGGAAGACCTGGAAAGGCTGACCAATCAGAGCAGACTAGGCTTTTTTGGGAGTGGGGCTTAAAGAGACAGGCATGAAAGCGGATTATTTTAGACAGACGGATAATACAGGTATTTTCAGGCAGCCAGTATTAGAAAAATATAATGTTTTTTGAACACTAAAGCATGTAAACATGTTCCAGTAGAAACCAAAATACATTTATGAACCTGAAAAAGAGCATCATGCACGACCTTTAAATTTCCATGTCTTACAAATTCCAGCAGTGTCATCCACTTCACTGTCACTTCCATTGCGTCTCATATTGTGAAAAACAGTTTTGTGGTAGCTAAAAAATGATTTACTTGAAGCTGCCACCAAAACCTTTGTTACCCAGCAGTTTAATCACAGCAATAAATGTACTCAACAGAATAGATTTCAGCCTTGTTTTATAGCATACTATTCCTTGTTTCTCAGGATAAAATATCGTTGCTTACCTTGCTCTTGAACAGGACCAGCTGGGTGGGTCCTCTTTGCACTGATTGAGAAAATTACAGATATGAAAAGCTTCTTATCTCCATGTGGAACAGCATTTTTTTTTTTTTTTTACGAGGTCCATAAAAAAAGCCACAGGACACCTCCCAAGATAAAGTCACTCTAGAAATGAACATTCAGAAAATGTATTGAGTTAGGAAGTTACTGTTCTTGATCATTCTCTGTGACAACCACAACAGATATTGTTATGTACCGTATTAGGACAAAGATCTGCCCTTTGTGTTTTTATCGTGTTCACTAAGCAGTGTGTCCTGTAGCTCTATTGAACAGTAGAGATACAGTAAGCAGCACTTGATTGTGAACGAGCTTTAGTGTGGATCAAAAGGAGACACAGCAGGCCTTCACAGTATGGATAGCCTTTATCTTTGCTTGATTTGTGACTCTTAATTACAGTGTGGCAGGTCTGGGTGGCATCTGAAACACCAGGCACGCCCTTCCTTTCTTCGTGGGGGTGTACAGTGTTTCTCTGTTATTCTGTGGCACATCTTTATACACAAACACAGAGATGCAGGGCTTTTGCAGGACAGATTTAGTGATTCATAGATTCCCTTGTGTTATTAAAATAATTATGGAAAGAACTCCTACATTCTGTGACTAGTCAGTATCCAGAGGGCTTATGTGTATCCAATAACAGTGTAATGATACATTGTACTAAGACAGTGTTTTGAATTTTGTGAATTGCTGTGCCTCCTTCTCTGCCCAACAGGGTCTGAAACCTTCTAACCAAAACTAACTTTTTTTTTTCTTCCAGTAGCCAAATGGCTAGGTAATGCTCAGATTTAATCAGCTACTCGATAGATAGCAAATCAGTGTGATCTCAAAGAAATATCTAAAATAACCACGCCGACTTGACGCGGCATTATGTGGTGGTGGCACGTGATGTGTTAAATTACCTAATGGTGGCATGGTTGGGTTTAGGCACCAAAACTACTTAAGTTAGGTTAGGTTTAGAAAAAGATTGTGTTTAAAGAAAAAACAAACAATGTTTGTTACGTCTGGGATGTAAGTACATCGTCAAGTGATGTAAATATGTCATGTAATGTGACATAATTACATAAAAGATGTAACTCCATCTCCCCTACTTTCTCTCCTTGAGGACTGTCTTGCTCTTTATATGGGGTTGTAACACTAAGCTCCGCCCACGGCCTGACATCATTGAACTGGGACTTTGTGGTGTCCACAGTGAAAAATGATCCTAATGGACTTTCTGCTGGCATTGTTTCCATGATGCTGGCATATATTTAAACACATTACGTGCCACCACCTTGTAATGAGGTGTTAAAGGTTTAGTGTGTAGGATTTAGTGCCATCTAGCATTGAGGGCGCAATATAGCAACCAACTGAAACTTATCCATTGTACTGTAGAAACAACATGGCGATCTCTGTGGAAAGCTACCTGCTCTGCATGTAGATATAAATGGCTCATACTAAGATAACACGGTAATTCTTAGTTTTAGATAATCATACACTAATAAAAAGATAGTTATGATTATTAAATTCCATTTCTTCCAATACATTCCCCTACACTGTGGACATTTAAGAGGTTGTGGTAATTTCACGTATTTCTGTGAGACCAGGTTGAGCAGCCACCTGCGTACTTAACCAGCGTTTGGCAAATGGCTGGAGCTAATTTTATACCCTGCTACTGAGCATATTTATTTAGGCATTGTAATGCTTTTATGTGTAATTTCCATTTATTCTATTGAAATTAACCATAACCACTATAAATCCAATCAGACCACAGCCTCTGTTCCTCATTCACATACAAACTTTACACAGCCACTATGGGTAACAAAGTGTTTGATATTTTAAAGACAGACTTTGGCGCTGTGGCTTCTTGACAATCCCCAGAGGCTTGACAAACCCTCAGCAGATTATTTTTAGGTGTCTTGTGGAGACACGTCCTGGTTTTTGTGGAGTGCTGCACGTGCCTGACCTTTACACACATACACAGGCTAACGTGCACTTTGCTGTGAAAAAAATCAAATGTCATGTTTTGTTATTGCAAAATCAGCTCTGAGTATTTCTTTCAGTAGTTAAGGACATATTTACTATTTCTGTCAGACCGGAGGTATGCAGGTTTTTCTCTAGGTTGTGTCCCAGCAGCTGTCAGTGTAACATACTGCATGCAGGCTGTAGCGTTTGAGCTATAATGATGCAGGTGCCCTGAAGCCAGCACCTTTAACCTTGAAGGCCATATGGTTTGGCACATGTTTGATTCTCTAGCCTAAAAGGATGAAAAGAAATTTGGTATATCACTATGCCGTTGTCTGTAAGTTGTGCAGTTCCGTGTTGTATTGCCATCTTAACAGCAGTTGCTTTATTTCATTCAGCACCTAGGCGTATGTATTGTAACACAATACTGGTGAAATTGATGCAGCAGGAGGAAACATTACTGTGCAAGATGCATGTACTTCATTGCAGTTTTATTGCACTGCTTTATTAATGTGCAACAGAGTTAATGTTTCATATTTGCCTGATTTTGCCATGTCATTTTAAAGGTGCACAGTACAGTTTGTGTAATTACGTTTGTGCAGATTTGATACAGAATATCAGCGACAATAATGAAATTAAACTTAAATGTAAGTCCAGTAAATCCAAATCACATAGAATTAGGATGCTGCTTTATATTTGGGGTTCCTATTTATCACTAAAGAGGTATTTGACTGCAGTACAGTAGCTCTGTGCATCATATTGTTGTAGGGAAAATGCTGTCCGTGTTGAGTAACACATGGCAGAGGTGTGAGTGGGAGAGCTCACACTATTCAGATAGTAGCAGTCAGTTGCCGGGGCTCGCTTTAGGCCTAGTGTGTATTGCACAATGCGGACACCTTTCAGTGCTGACTTTGAAGTTGAAAAGCAATTTCTAAGATGATTATAAATGTCCTTGATTTTTATCTGCTTTAGACTGCAAACTGAAAAATGATGAAAGAATTTATCAGAGGGCATTTGTGACGGCTTGACTGACCAAGGCTTAAGTCTGCACTGCACTGCTGATGCACTGCAGAGTTACCTTTCTGTACAGCGTCACCCTCCACAGATGCTCTCTCTAGATGGTGTGTGAGCTTTTGAATGGTACTGCAAGTGTGTGCTGCAGTCTCATGCACTGAGGAAAAGGCTGTGGTTGCTCTGAGTGTTGTAATTTCCTGTTTTCTGATGACACTTAATCTACACAAATCCCAGCTGATTGCAGTGTTGATTCACACTAAAAGGGGTGGGTGTACGAACATTTGCATGAATACTATTTGTCTGTTTATCCTTTGTTCATTATTCCACTACTGCATTTACCCTGCGGCTACCATTCTGTTTATGCTGAGTATATACTCTTACTGTCTGCTCTCTATGTAAAGCATTTTGAGCTACATTTTTAGTGTGTCATAACTATATTAATATAATGGTTGTTCACATGAATATTTATCTATAACAATTCCTGTAGCTGTGGTCACAAGTAAAACAACAGTACCCTCTCACAGAATTATACTCCGAACTCATCCTCTGACGCCTCTTCATATGATTTCGATGCTTTTATGGTTTCGCACCAAAGACAACCGTGGCAAACTTGGCGCAAATGTTCACTTGGACTCAAGGATGAACTGATGTCATTGGTCAAAGGTCACTGTGACCTCACAAAACATTTTTTTGCATGACTTAAGAATTCATATTGTAACTATGACAAAATTTGACACAGATGTCTAATAGGATAAAGCGTTGAAGTGATGTCATTTTATATCCAAAAGGTCAAAGGTCAACTTCGCTGTGACAGCATCATCTGCAAAAACAATTTTCTGTCCATTATTCAACGCCAAAACTCAGAAACAGAAGGGGAGACATTTGGTTGGATGCAGAATTTTTGAATCTTGGATGTCCATCTTGAAACTTTGGTCATTGTGCTACCGGGTTGAAGATGTGCAAAGCATTCCATGTTTTAGAATTTGTAGCCTATTTGCAGCATATTTGAAACATTGACTAATGTCATGGCTACACATGAGTCTGGACAGACATGGATGTTAACTGCAACTTGACTGGTTGACAGAGTCTTACAACGGTGAGGTGGTAATTCTGGCGAGAGACCATCATCCATTCTCTATACCTGCTTTTTTCTGTTCAGGGTCAAAGTGGGAAGGAACCTGTCCCATATATTTATATGATAAAACTTGCAACAACACAGAGACAGTGGTCAGCCTCAAATTAATTTGCTGCTAAATGCTGAAAAGCAGCTGTAAAAGCTGCAGTTGGTAACTTGTTGATAACACAAAGTTATGTTCATAAAAGTTACAAACTGTAGCTTTAAGGCTGAAAAGTAAGATAAGTTGCTCATTTAGGGTTTCCTCTAGACAGGCAGCGTATTAGTCAAATGTATAAAATATCCAATATTTAAATAGGGGCAGAGAAAAACATCACATCTTTCAGGACCGATGAAGAGACTGTAATACATGAAACAAAAATAAGTGCCATATTTCTGTTTCGTTTTCCCACCCTTTTGTTTCCTTTGATGTTGAAGTGGCACCAGAGAGGGGCAAGACACTATAGCTGTTTAAATGGGCCACCGGGGACTTCAGGCTCTATTAGACAATCTGACAGGCATTTTGTGTGAAGCATACTAACGTCTTAACCCTCCTCCATACTGTACCTACATACTTTATTCTCTAGCAGGATGAAGACATCTCTCAGGAGCCAGCCTAGGTCTAATTTGGTGTTTCTCAGAGTGGGTCTGCTCTAATTAATCCCATAATGAGCCTCTTTGATGTGGAGTTACATAAAACACTGAGGGGACACACCTCCGCTTCCTCCTGTCTCCACTGAGAAACTGTGAAGGCGAGTTGTTAGGGAAAGTGACATTGGTGGCAACCTGTTGAAGGACACGGGGCCAGCCAATCAAGCGATCCCCCTGCTGATTCTCCAGCTGATTTTCCAGCTGCTCTCCTTCCTCAGATCCCCTCCCTTTATCAATGGCCTCCATCTAGGCAGGATATTTTTAGTCAGCTGCCCGCTCCCCTGAAAGCCAGTAACCTCCTTTCTAACACACACACACACACACACACACACACACACACACACACACACACACACACGCTGCCCATCCATTAGGAGCTGTGCCACGAAGGTAAAAAAAAATGAGGCCCGGGCGTAAAAGTAGGGATGCACCGAAATGAAAATTTGTGGCCGAAGCCGAAGCCGAATAATATTAAACGCTTGGCCGAGTACCGAATACCGAATATCGTTGTTTAGTTTTTCATTAGTTTTTGCAGATGAACCCCCCCCAGATTAGTGTTGTCACGGTACCAAACTTGGATCCTACTGTACGATACCAATGAAAATATCACGGTTCTGAGTAGTATCACGATACCACAGCGAAAATGAGACAGATGTGCCTTTTGTCATTTATAAAAAGATAAATCACTTTTCTATTATAGGCTACATCAATGATATTTCAATGGAATAAATTACTTATTGACTTATTCATACTTCAAAAACAGCATCAATGAGTGATGAACAAAGGGGGGATCAAAATAAAATAAATAAATGAAGTAAAAATCAACCAGCCACCCTCCTCCCCTGACAAGTCCCTTCATAAGTAAAGAACAGTCCCTAAAGTGCGGTGAGGTTTGTGGACCGTGAACGGCTCGTTTCTCCTCTGACACATCACATACCTGTGTTCGGCTGGCTCGGCTGTTCAGGTACTTCTGGCCAGTCCACACGCCAAGAAGAGGATATTATTGGAGCCGACTTATCCGTCGCCGGTAAGCCGATGGCCGATATTATTGGAGCCGACTTATCCGTCGCCGGTAAGCCGATGGCCGCCGTGTTTGACAGGAATACATCACTGTCTGTGTCTGTGACCCCCGTTCAATCCACAATCGGTGGGATTCGCCTTTCGTTTCTGCTGCTGGTTGAAATCTGTAGGCTGCTCGCACAGCGTGCTGAATGATTTAAGCCTATTTTGCTCGCTCAAAACTAGTTTTAGTCGCAAATGCGAGTGCAATGTGGGACGGATCGCCACACTGCCGACATTTTAATCTGCCCGTCACGGCATGCTGTTTGATTGCGTTATCAAAACACGCCGCTATTATTCGGCCTTGCTTTTAACTTAATCCACCGAATACCGAATGTGTGTTTTTTTGCTATATTCGGCCGAATATATTCGGTTACCGAATATTCGGTGCATCCCTACGTAAAAGGCTTCTATTGCTTGCCTACTGCCACTACTGTACATTTTAACATCTTTATCTAGATTTTTTTCTTGGATCTAGAAGATTTTTGTTATCATTGATTATGTTGTTTGCAGTGGATACGAGGAAATAAAATCATATCATGAATAATGAGCATATTCATTGAGCTTGGAACAGTATCAAAGCAATGAAAGGATTGTCTTTGAAAAGATGTTTTTGTGAGCTGTGGTTGTTTGGAAATCCGTTCCTAGCCTTCCTACCAGCAAAAGCCATCACTGATTTGTTCTCTCATTTTGCATGGCAAATGAGGTGGTCATGATTTGGAAAAAGGATCTATTTCTTCCTATTGAGCTCACAGCTTGTTTACTCAAATTGGACATGACTCGTTGAATATGTGCTTGAAAGGGCAAATTTTATTTGGTTCCCTGAAAGGCCATTCTGATAAAGTCACAAGGCGTTTCGGATGATTTACACAAAGGGGCAAGACAGACTGCTTCAAAACAAACAAGAATAAGCCGAATGGGTAGAGCGTAATGGCATTGCCATAGGCCTGTCACGACAACTACTTTTGTTTGACAATATATTGTTCCAGAAATAATTGCAATTAACATTACTGTCATTTTATGCCACTGATTTAATGATAATACGATACTATACTAATGCAAATACACCCTTTTCATATAACAATGATGTTGCAACACCTGTTAATATATACAAGAAAGTATATATCAAAATGTAGTACCTTTACAGGAGTCATCCAAAATTACTCAGTTTGAGACTTAGTACAAATTTGGCCAACAAAAGCAAAACCAAGTGATGCCTTGTGCGTCTGACAGACAACCTTAGCGTAGCTCCAGTAATGCTGCAGTTACCTCTTTAATGCAGCCGGTGTATTGCAGTCGGCTCCCGGGGATGAACGGCGTGGGAGCTGGGGCGGTTTTCTGGTGGTTTATGGAGTGGAGGATGAAATTGTTGGACGGCAAAACTACAAATGCTGACTTTTTGGCTTGTTGCCAGAGGTTGTCAAGCTTTTATTATGAGGACTGTGCATATTCTCACTCCAGAAGTGCAGCTGTAGGCTACCGGCAAGCTATGCTGTGTCGTCTGTGAAGTGTTTAGGCGAGGTAGAGAGAAGAAAAATGTTGGTGACATTCTTATGTAAATATAACAAGCATATAAACTTGACAGGCAATACTGAGGTCAGCAAAATGATAGAGGTCATTTCCATATAGCATACAATAAAGTGATAAAGTAATATCACGACGGGCCTACTATCAATGTGTGTTTGGTGACTTCTGAGCGACCCATACTAAAACTTTAAAACTGATATTATCAGTGTTTTTTATATTAATATAAGATCACCCGTTTAATCTGGAGAGATGTGCAATTTCCATTAGACTGAACTGAACACAAACATACTTTTTTTTTTCTCCTCGTTGCTGTGTTTTGTGGAGTATTGGCACAGAATTAGAAACCTTCAGCTGCTTCCATTCAGAAATGCTCTTCATCAGCCCACGTCATTCAAACTAGTGTGTCAGGCACTCCAGATAAACACATCCACCTCATGCCATTCCTGTATGTTACTGTACATGTTGAGAAACTTGAACACATGCAGAAGGTTGTTCTATTTTTAGTTGTGTGTCTGATTTGCTTTAGATCGAGGTCTGCTTTTTTTTATGCCAGAGACAGAGATGAAAATAGACAGCCGCATTAAAATCATACTGTACCTTGGTTTATAAGTTGTACCTCAAATGCGGCTATTTTTCTCGGTGGTAGACCTCTGTGTGTCTGGTATTAGTGCCAGGTGTAACCAAGCAACCGTTGCTTTTTTAAGACTCCTCATCTCCACTCTCTTCTTTTCAATTATGGAGGTTGAATGCAGCAGAGCAAAGTTTTTTTTACTGTATTTCTCTTACCCCATGCCGGTCTTCTCTGAGAAAGTGAGAGTGGGCACGCTTTCTGGGAATGGAAGAATAGCACAGTTGTTGAGAAGGATGAAAATAACAGCAAGCGGAGAGGGGAGGATGGACAAACCTAGAGATCAGCACAACCTAATGAAAATAATAATATTGTAGTTGAAATTGAGGCCAAGAGGAAACAGCGTGAGGATTACTTGGAGTAGGTGGAGAAGGAGGAAACCCATGTGGTGGCCATGTGTTCCCAGCAGATCGCCACAGGGGTCTTTAACGGGATGGGCTTTGACGTAATTTCCCTACCAGCCTCAGTTTAACCGGCCTGCTGTAATACCAAGATGGGTTGAGGAATGCTACTGCGCTATTAGCCAAAGAATGCCTCACAGAGAAACGGCATGGGGAAGAACAGTGTGTGCACTTTAGGTCATGACCTCTGAGGCTCTGTGGCGGCCTGAAGGTTGTGACCGCCACTCAACTTGGAGAGCTTAATGTTGCTGTTTTAGTCCAGCACAACCATACACGCTATGTTTCACACTAGCATGTGTACACACTGACATTTAGAGTACACGAGTCAGGTTCAACAAAAATTGGCTACTTAACAAGATTTCATGCAAAAAGTTTTTCGAATTCAGCTCAGTCGTGTTCTGCCTTTGTTTCCGCCATGCCTCCACCCCCATCTCTGGTACCAGCACCAGGGTCAGCAGCAACAGATCTCCAAACAAACCACCATTTGAGCAAAATGATGGGTTCCCCCCTGGTTCTGTCACACTTGATAGCATGTAGTCTGTCTTTTTAGAAGAATAATCTGAAAATATAAATGACAGTTATCAGAGTATGAAACCTTTGAACCTATAAAACTACTCAATATTCTAACAATTCCATAAACTCCAGTGCTCAAAAATAAAGTTTTAAATAGAAAATGTGATCAAATCATGACCTTAAAATTGAACGTTTAAAAGACTCATTGACTTGGAGATTCATGACACCTCTGTAATGGTTATCTTGTGAGAACAATCAATAGGAGGTAACTTCACAAATAGGTTGCACACAAGTTTTAACTCATCACTTCCTGTTGATAGAGAGGTCACCACACATTCATTTAATTTCAGTAAATAGGGGCAACGTACAGAGTTCTTATTAGAGAAGATGGTATGTTTTTTTTTCCGTACAGCCTCAGTTTGTGGTTTAGGTTTGAGTCAGCTCACTCAGATCACACAGAATTTCCCACATACGTTTAGTGGTGTTGCAGTGATATAGATACTTTTGCTTTTTTGTTGCCTCTGAAACTTCTGTCCTCCACCCCAGTAGAATGGAGATGTTTACAATATCTAAGTTATTTAGAATAATCCACACATGTCACTGCCAGTAGATTTCAAGGGGATAATTTACTGTAGAAAGTAGTTCCATTAAAATATTTTCACAGCAAGGTCAATCACCTCCATTGCACTGGAGATAAAGCTTCATTTGTTGATATCACATAACTTCTCAGCACATAAAAGTGAAAGTACCTGCACTGGTTGACACTGTTGGGGTAAGTGAGAAAATATTTTTTGTGATTTGGGTGTACACACCCACAAGACACACATGGGTGTATCTACTCAAAAATGTTTCCCTGTATAACCTTGATATTCTGAAATATCTGCAAAGATCATTCACACTGTAGAGTTTTACTTCTGTTCAGTGTGACATGACATTTTTGTCGAACACGCCCAGCTACAATGCTTTGCATTGTATTTGTTAGATTCAAAGATTGGGCATTTGCAATCAGCAAATATATTGTCACAAGACACCTCTTACCTCCCAGTTGAAGGAAGAGCTGATGAAGTTATGATTTTTGTCAATTGTTCTGCCCAGTGTTAGCCAGGTGAGTTTGTGTTCAAAACAAATCCATTGGATCTCTTTTCTCATTAATTAGAAGCAATTCTTAATTCATACGAGTGGACACCTGAAAGATGGTGGGCAGGTTTTTCATTATCTCTCTGTTTTGTCCATAATTGAAGCTTTGCTGATGTGTTTATATCAAGCATGTGAGGACACTTCAGATCTACCTTTTTTGAGGGCTGAGATCTTCAATAAATTTCCACTTAAAAGCCCAAGTAGAGCCTCTTAGTTCCCCACGCTGTCTCAAAAGTAGGCCATCCACTGAGAAACTGAGGCATGGGCAAAGATGAGAGAGGAGGTGGAGAGAACTAAGCGAGTGAAAGTGCCAGCGGAGGAAGAGGAGGTGTTCATGAAGGACGGGCTGGGGAGGGTTTGGGTTTATTTTTACCTTTCTGCCAGTATAGCCCCACTTTCTAATTAGCTGCAAATTAACTTCCGATAAGCTGAGGGCGGGTGGCAAAGTGCCGCGGCTACAGATATAGACTTGCTTGGCCCTCTCTTCCCTTTCGCTATTAGACTTTCTCTCCGGGGCCCAGCCCTCAGAGGGCCCGCCGTTCCTCCTCTGGCAAGGCCAACATCTGTTCCCCAGAACCATCACATCAGAGATGGGTCGGCCTAAATCTGAGCACTCTGGATGAATCTGTACACGGCCAAGCTGCTGTCGCTGTTCTTTTTCCGCTCTCTGCTCCACGTGGAGTTGATCTAGGACATGTATTCCCCAGAGGAGACACTTGAAGGTTTGTTTGTAAAACTGTCAACAGTATAGTTTCATTGCCTCATTTCCATGGTCACCACTCCGTCAAGTTGGTGTCAGCTGCGTTGTTTCATGCAAAGCCTACTTGCGCACTTGGAGCGAGATTTTTTAGAGATTAAATTCATGACCCTTGCATCCCGTGATTGTCTGTCTGATATAAGAGTGATACACAGGAAACCTTTGATATTAAGAGTGCAGTTTACAGTGTTCCTGGGACAAACAACCGATGGAAAGAGCTAAAAATACCTGCATGATTTGTCAAGGGCTATCATTTCACTGGATGGTACCATCACTGGGATCCCGCACTTCAGAGGATAAGGATCTTAACATGAGACACACACAAAAACATTTAAAATATGGTGTTGACGCACAACTTGCCAATAAACCAACAACTCAAACATGCATTGCATCATGTACTACAATTCCAAGGGTACACACCAAGCAGTAAAACAGCAACTTGCACCATCAGACTGACCTGTTAGTGTAAACTTATGACTGTATGTGACCATTTACAATAGTAGCAGGATATGTCAGGTGGCAAATCTGTGGTTTAAACTTTTCTGTTCCTCTGTCTGCCTGTCTCTGTCTCACTCTCTTTTTCTCTTCCTCCATCCATGTGACTAATGACAAGGTCCAGTGCTTATGTCCTTATATAGACCTATGCTCTGTCTGATCTGGCTGAGGCTGGGATGATGGTGTACACACACACACACACACACACACACACACACACACACACACACACACACACACACACACACACACACACATACACTTGATAAATCTTGAGACATTTAGTTGCCCCTAGAAATATCAGCATATATCAGGCATAAGACCTTGAGTGCATTCATTAATCTGTTAGTATATCTATGTTGGTGGTCTATTTTTAAATCCTATATTCTAGAAATCCTAAGAATAATTTTCACTCTGTGCTTACTGTCTAAAACACATTTCTGCAATGAATTCATACCTTGATGATAAGAGAATAGTTCACTTTGGGAAGTACACTTAAAGCCACAGTCGGTAACTTTTACACAATTAGTTTTTGTCATATGCGCTGAAACTGTCACTAGATCCACACAGGAGTACATGAAACAGATAGTCCGTGAAGAAATCATATTCCTCCTCCGTGGCTAAAGGAAAGTTTGCTCAGGCTTGCTTCATTTTGGATCAACTGTTTTCAACGTGGCAGCCAGGCCACAAACTTCCAGCCACAGCTAAACAGTACACTAAAATATGTTTCTATAAACATTTGAGGTGAGAAATAGGCAATGCAGTCGCACAGTCTTGATTCATACTTGATCAGTGCTGCCTAGTTTAACTGTTCAACTGCAGTTCATTAACTGTGATTGATATGATTGACAGCTGCTTTAGAGACTCCTCAGCTCTGATTGGTTGTTTTAGCAGGCTACAGTATACAGTGTCACATTGCTTAGGACTGGATATTGTTTAAAAAAATTATGATACCAGTACAAAAACCAGTACTCTTAAAGTGATATCGATGTCAATAGAGTACATCATTTATACCTTTTTTTCTACTTCATCTGACACCCATCCTGTGAATGGGAGCATTAAGTTGTTCAAAATGCAACCATACTGCTGATCTGCCAACTCCATCGAACACACTGTGCTCAACTTCACACCACAGACTGTATGATTTGTAGTTGCTGCTAGAGTGGCCCAAACACATGTTGCGTTAAATAAAAGACTACTTGTGGTAATTGGCTGCGAGAAAAAAAACATACCAATAGTCATTTTTTTTCTAGATCTGGGAACAAAAATGATCAAATGCAAGTATTGTTTGACTGGAGAAGTTTTGATACTTCTTGGTTCCAGGTTATTTTGGTTGATACCTTAAATGTATAGAATACTGATGTCCAGCCCCAATGTTGGTGGCCATGTCTTTCCACCCAGGATCTCAGCCAGACATATTTTTTTCACTCCTTTTTTGGCCTTCTCAGCACAAATTAAACTGCATAGAAATAGTGCAAGTTTCCAGTTACCATCCATGTTTATTTTGGTACAAAAACAGGCAACAGTGGGCATTCTCGCTGGATTTGTAGGGGTCATCTACTGCTGGAGCCCCAGTCATTACTGAGCAGTGGTTCAGTGTCTTGTCTTGTGTGTTTACTGAAGTTATTGCTCCACTGTGACTAAGATGACCGGAATGACCTAGATGAGAATAGTCCTACTTTTTAGGTTGGTGATGTGTAACATTAATAAATCAAATGTCAACTGTTCATCAGGTTGATACTGATTTTATTTCCTTATTTAAACTACACTAACATTTCAGAGTGAAAGTTGGTGAGTGTAAATTTTAAGTTTTTTGTTTTTTTGTCAAAGTCAAATTTTTTATAGATACAGTTGTCATGGTGATGAGATATTTGGTGTATTTTGCACCCTGTTGCCATCCAAGGCTACTGCACCTACTTCTGTAATATATTAGGGCTTTGTTACAGATACCCACAGAGCCTGCAGATCCCTGGTGTATTCTTATTATAGACCAGTTTTGTTAGGACAAACTCTGGAACACACACACACACACACACACACACACACACAGAGCTGTTCATCAGACCTAGTTATCGACATAGGGAGATCTCTCCTTAAATGGTAGACTGCCCAGGGCCCTGTCTCTGTTTCCACTGCACAAACCAAATGGAGTCGAGGTCTGGGAATAGCCTTTTAAAGTGGAGGGGAGAGAGGGAGGGAATGACAGATACAGGCAGAGCAAAAGAAGGTGAGAGAAAGAGAGATGGTGAGAGGCTTCCCCATGCCCTGGAGAACGTAATTCGTGACCCTGAGAGAAAGTTACTATAATTGGAGGAAGGCAACTTTCTGTCAACAACAGCACAGCATGTGGTTATAGACATATTAGATAAATGGATATACATACATCTCCTACTCAAGCCCCAATGTGTTTGTGATCAAAAGAAATCTTACATGTTTGTCTGAAAGTGTCAGTCGGATCTAACAGGACGGTATCCAGGAGCCTGTTTACACTTGGTATTATCTTGTGTTTTGTTGATCCAAACACAAGTGAACAGCTGAGGCCCATCGCTGTTCACACCTGTAGTTATCATGTCAAGGTCAAAGGGCACTGCACACAGTTATTATGTCCACACTCTCGCTAACTGCTTGCTAGTCATGTTAGCAGTTGTGTCTTTACAGCTGGAGATATTGCTGTTAGCAGATTTAAATACGTCTCCTTCCATTGTGCAAAATAACGGACAGTCAAGCAACACTTTGTCCAGCTCCTCGTCCAATGGGCAAGCTAATGTTAGCGCTATGGTAGTGTGCTGTCATCCAAACAACCACCACATCATGAACTGATGACGTAGTCATTGTCGAGGACGCATTAGTGTTTACACACAAAAGATATGTGGTCCAGACCACCTCGGCAAGTGGTTTAGGTGATGGGATCGCAATGCGTCTTGGTAGTCATTTACACTTGTATTAAATGCACATCACCTAAGACTTGGGATGGGCAATATGGAGAAAATCAAATATCACAATGTCCCAAATACTTGATATTGCAACAATATGCTGGGGTTGACTATTTGTGCTTTGACAGCATATTTACACAATGACATTTTTGATAAATATTCATCAGTCATGTCATGTGGATATAATAACTCAGTGGGTAAAGTCAAATATTAGAACAGAACAGTCTGGTAAGTTCAGAAAATGACATCACTTTACTGTAATGCAGCTTTTATAACCAGGAAAAGACAATGCTTATGATATTACAGTATCCAAAATCAATATCTATTCTCATATCACAGTATCAATATAATATTAATATATTGCCCGGCCCTACCCAAGTTGCATGCTAATGGAACAGGCGCCAGGCAAATTACATTATCCAACGCAACCAATCTGGCATTTGTAACAAGTTAAAAGGCACTTTGAAGCACATCGGATCTGTGATGTTGTCAGAAAATACTGTTAATGATGTCACTAACATCTCGTCTTTTCTCTCTTTCCAGCCTGAAAATCTACAGAAAACGTGGCTGAGGGAGTTTTATCAGGTAAGTGATACAGTATCCAGCCTCATACATACATACATACGACTGTTACTACAAGTAGCACATCACTGTTTGGGGTCTCAGCTGATTCACTGGCACCCCACCTGCTGGTCTCATGATCCTCCACATGGCCAGTTTGCTGCAGCTGAAATAAGAAACTCCTGCTTAACATAATGAAAGTGCTATCTTAGCCTCTGGCTGCAGACAGTAATACCTTGCTTGTTCGTTATTCAGCAGAGGGTTGTCAAAGCTTAGATATCATAAATAAATCGAAAAGTTATTATTTAAATTGAACTTGACAGAATATTATTCATATGACATCAAATATTATTTAACAGAATTTTTTTCTGAAAACACATTGATAATACGGGCTATTGTAGAGACAACCCAGGCTTAAAATGCACTTTTTTTTATTATACTATAGCTTTTACTATTGCAACGTATGTTATCACAATTGTAACATTCTCATGTCCACATCATCCTTTCTCTAATTTGCTACAGTGGTAGTACAGTGGATGTACTGTTCACTGCAGGCCTGACACATTTTGCTATAGCTTCAAGTGTTGTCATGGGACTGTGACCACAAACCTTGAGCCTAGTCCACATGAATTTCTTGTTAAGTTGAAGCTCTGTAGATTAGGTCAACTCAGGGTATGTGCTTCCTATAGCTTCAGCGTCTTTTTGCAAAGAGAAAATCTTAATCTAGTTCTGCTGAAACCTGTGATGCACTTGCTTTTTAGTCCAAAGCTTCAATGTCTTTTTATAAGAAAAATCTTGCAGACTAATGTTGTGTAAAGCCGCTGTGATCTTACTCACCTCATTTTCACCCCTAAATGCATTGTTTTTTCAGAGAGCAAAAGCTCAAGCTCAGTCATGTTTCATATCGTACCTTTTCATCTACATAGGAACCCCTGACTAACCACAACTCTTTCCACTGGGGTAAGGGAAGTGAGGCAGCTAGAACTCTCAACTGCTGTCTAAAAGTGACAGACAGAGAGAAGAGAGAGTGAGTGAGACGCAGAAAGTTTTGCTGCGATAACCGACATTTTTCTTCACTTCTCTGGTGTGGTTGTGAAAAGGTGAATTCAGTCTACAAGTACATTCAGATATTTTTATGAAAGTGGCACTTCCCGAGGGCATATCAATGCAGATTGGTGCAGTGAAAGTTGAAATCAAATTTAAAATTCATTTTTGTTTGTTTCTGCATGTGCACTTATTTAGTGCAGAATTGAAGAAAGAAAAGAAAGGAAACTTTGATACCTTTTTTTTTTATGTTGTGATAGCACCTCCTGTAGTTTTTGGTTCCAGCACTGGTACAGTAGTAGTGCAGATTGAAATAGCCTTTTGGCTAAATCTGACATTCTGGTGTGAATTCTACAATGACAAGACTGTGTTGGTGGGGGCCGGGGTCAACTTTTTCTCCTGGGTGTATAGGGAACCCAGTACAGCACAGTTGCATGCTTCAATAAAGTCTTACAGTCCTTACAGTATCTTGCTTGTAAATGTCTGCAGTCTGTAGATGATAAATCAAATCCCTTATACCAGCTCATTGGGCACACACCAAGAACAGCTTTGGTCACCGACAAAGTATTCTAGAGCCAAACTGGCAACAATTTTTTCTATTAAAGTCTATTATTTTCTATTTTCAAGGTAAGAAAACAGCTAACAGTTTAATTTTTGGATGTTCTACGCCTTTAAGTAGATAGAGTAATGTTCCAGTTTTCAAAGTAACTTCATTGTAAAACTAAAAATAAAAAAGTAACGTGTATTAAACTAGCTAGATAGCTAGTTACTTACATTAACATACAGCATCTCCACTGACTTGTGGTATGCATGTGAGCATATACCTCAATGAAGTAATTATGTAATCATGGGAGAGACTCATGCAGACGAGATGACGTCCGGGTTAAGAAATGGTATGGCCCATTTTAGGGGTGGCTGAAATTGTTTTGCAAGATTCTTTCTGGCATTAATATGACAAATATCATACTTACAATACCAGGTGGGAAGGATAAGTATAAAAAATTGTTCCACTGGCTGGTGGGACTGGTTTCTACTTCTTTTGGGGGAGTTCAGTCATTATTAGAGTGATCAGAACCCCACCTCAGTATTCCCAGTAATTCAAACCATGGCCATCACCACAACTGGACCCATTAAGGAGAGATAGCTAATGCTAGCTAGCAACCTGCCTGTGTAAAGTCAGATGAACACTGAGTGTGTTGGAGCTGCCAATGATGCAGCAGGTGTGAAATGATATGAGCAAAAAGTAGCATCTATTTGGAATCAGTGCTAACATTAGCATGCTAAGCCACGTATTTTCAACTTTCTGAGTGGAAGCTAGTTAGCCTAACTTAGCTTAATAGTTTCCACTTTCTGAGTTAAACATAGCCTGAACAAAGCAGCAGGATGGGTCCTCCTACATTGTGAATGTGTGTTAAAGCTAATGCTGTGTGCTTTTGGAAGAGTTTTTAGGATACAGGACTAAAACTTTCTTTAGCCAGCAGCACTGAAGTTAACAGTGCAACTCTAACAACGTCAGCCTGCTGCTATGGGAAATGTTCATCCAGAGGCAGGCCTGAAGCTCTGTTTCCACAAATTTATGCTCTTAGAAAATGGAAAAATCTGCACAAAACCTGCAACATTATTACTATTATTATATAACCCCTACAGAAAGTGAGAAGAATTCAAATTTTAGTCCACCAATGTCGCCTCACCAGTCAAAGTCAAATGTGGCAGCACTTGATAAATGAACAGACAGAATGACACAAAAGGAAAGTCAAAAAGAAACACTGAAAAAAGAAGAGAGATAATGAAAGACACCCAAGGAGAAACACAGTGATGAAGAAACAGAGGAAGAGACACACAATGAGATTATCTGCAAATTCATCAGCGAGGATGGCTGGAATTGAACAATTCTCACAGCGTTACTCAACACTGCTGTCAGGCTAAATAGCCCAGTATTGATTTGTGCGTCAGTGATAGTAGCGTGCCACTGCCAACCGAGGGGCATTAGAGCCATGAATGTCTGTAGCCTGATGATGTAGCGCCAGTGTTTCGGCTATAGCGCTAGACAGGCCAAACAGGAGGAGATCCTGCTTGGGTAGCATCAGGTGCACACGCAGTAAACTACACAAAGAAAAAGTGCTACAAGTGAGAGGAAGTTTCTGGTTTTTTTTTGAAAGTGAGTTGAAATCCAACACTCAGAACACTCAGTGGCTGACAGCGTTTTTCCTGTAGCAGCTTTATTGTGAGGAAGTATCCTGGAATAACTGTATGTGACCGAGACATTCATTTTCCAATCATGACATCACAACCATAAACTATGAGCTTATTAGTGAACGAATAGATAACTGCACAGTGGTTAGGAGGGCATTGTAACGTTATACTGCACAGTGGCAGTGAGAAAAGGATACACATACAGGATATTAACTATTTAAAAACTTGGATTCAGAGAGGCACACACTGCTTCACTTTGACAGTAATTGTTTCTATTCTAAGATGTTGCATTATCATGTTTCTCTACGCTTCATTCATAATGTATTAGGGGTTTTTTTTTTTTTTTTTGAGGAAATGTATTTCTGCGGAAACACTTTCTTTCAAGTGTTCCTAATATAAATGCTGGAGCTCTTCAATGCAGAGAAGCTGAGGTGTAGACTCAAGTTACATGACTTGCACTCGAGTCAAACTGGAGTCACGAATTTGATGATTTTAGACTCGACTTGACAAAATTAAACAAACAAAAAAAAAAAAAAAGACTTGCAACTTGACTTGGACTCAAACACTAATAATAACTTCACTTGGACTTGAGACTTTTGACTCGAAAATACTTTATACCTTGCCCAAAGATTAAAAAGGATATTGTTTTAAAAGTGTCCCACAGATAAATTAATTTCCGTTAATTTACTGAACCAGCTAACATTAATGCTGTTTATTTCCAGCAAGTCAAAAAAAGGGAAAAAATGGTTCTAAGAGAATTTTGTACCATACAAAAACTACACAGTGGGGAAAAAAATAAAATAAAATAAAAAATAAAAAAATTGCAGTATGCAAAACACGCAGGTCGGAAATAGAGATGCATTGACTTCCAAAAAAATGTGTTTTAACAAATGGCACATTTTAAAGAGTATTAATGATTTCTTTGAATTTAATATATTATCATCTACTCAATCTATTGTTAAAATTACATTACATTTGGTGTAGCGCTCAGTATGACATGTTTAAGAATCAAAACCTAAAGTTTAGGACTTTGCTTGACTCAATACTGTCCTCTCTTGACTTGGATATCAGAGCAAAGACTCGAGACTTACTTGGGACTTGCAAAACAATGACTTGGTCCAACCTCTGCAAAGAAGTGAAAACATTTTTTTTAGTATGCTTATTGTGTGCAGGCAATGTTGGTACCCTTCCTCAGGTAGCATCAATTCTGCATAAGAAGTAGCTGCCTGTGCAAGCTTTTTTGTGTTCCTGTAGGCTCTTAGTGCCTGCATTTGTGCATATATTATGTATAAAAATATGTATTTTACCTTCTGTTTCATAAGGAGCAGATTCACCCGCTCTTTGTGTTTGAACAGTGCGACAGTGATAGGTGGAAAAAGTGGTTAGTTTAGACCAGTATGTAAACCAAGTAAATAAAGGACACTTTAAACACTGCTGAGAAAAACACACAATCTTATTTACTATTCCCAGGAAGCACCGGTCGATTGGTTGTACCTGAAAATATTCCAGACTCACCCTGAATACACACACACACACACACACACACACACACACACACACACACACACACACACACA